>NW_005054298.1:23006015-23026072 GCF_000277835.1 Geospiza fortis | reverse complement strand
CGGCACCAGCCCGGGCACGGCACGGCTCCGCACGGCTCGGTGTGCGTCTGTGCGCCCCGAGAGGGGGAGTGCTCGGCGTGTGCGAGCTCTGGGGCAGCGCATTCCTCAGCCTCTTGTCACTGACTGCCGCCGCAGCTCGGGAACAGCAGAGGACAGTATCAATGCAGCTTTCTGTAGATTGTGGATGCTGCTTAAGTCCACTGCTCTTCCATGAGCGCACCCACAAGCAGACCTACAGCAAATAGCAGCGTACTTAATCCACATTCGTTTATTTAATGTCCATGACTCAAAAGCTCCTGTGCAAGAATAAAGATGACTTTTTTCTTTTTAATTTTTCTTCCCCCCCTCTCCCCCAGGAACTGTGGTAATGTGTTGTACAAACACTACAAGTTTAAAGGCAGAGAAATGGTTTATAGACTTTTTAAATATCATTTCAGTAATTTAAAATCACTCTGCCTTGCACACTTGTATCACTTACACTTAGTAAAGCAACTGAGTTTCCAAGTGTTGGGCACGCAGCGATCTATTTTTTTTTCTATAATTGTTGCCATTTTATTCTGAAGGCAGTAAAGACATAGGTGTACGTTACATTTCAGGATCATATTCTGTATTTTCTCGTTTCCTCTTTTAGTATTAGATGCTCCTTTTAATTCCTGATTAATTTATTTCCTTCTGGGGCTTTTTATTTATCTCCTTCTAACTCAAAGGCTGCCTATGTGTTCAAGGGGAAAAGCTGAAATTCTACGCAGACAAGTAAAAACTGAAACAGCAAAGAGCTGTTGCTTGTGCCTTTCCCACTGTGACTACTTCAGGCAACACCTCAGGCCCGTTTGGGTGTTTGTAGATCTTAGGGGGTGGCTGGGCTTGGATGAGCAGCGTACCCCCGTCCCCAAATGACCATGTAAGAGTTGCTGTACCACTGACATGGTTAACTAAGCAGTCATAGTACAGACACATTTTGTGAGGCTACTTGAGCTAAGTAGCTCTTTGGCAGCTGTCTGCTTCTGTCGAGCTCTGCATACTGTAAAGCCTTTTAATTCCTTTTCTCTTAGCGAGCACTCAACCCCACAGAGTTTTTCTTCTCAATTCCTTTAACTGTGTCAAAGAATAAAGAAGTCTGCAGATGAAGGATTTCTCTTCTAATCTGATTCTCTGCACCAGCTTGAGCAGTCTTGCTTGGAGAAGCAGCAAGCAGTTTCTACCCACCTGTGAGGGAACACCTGCTCTGCTGCAGACGGATGTCAGCAGTGATAGCTTGCTACTCCCTGCCCAGATCACTTTCCCTTGCCAGCTGATGTTCTGGACTAGGACAATGATATTATTCTCTTAGGATTTCTGGCAGAGTACCCAGCTCAAACTGAAGATGAACCAAACAGAAGGTAGAGTGGAGCAAAAGGTGGGAAAGTGTTTTTTTGGGAACTGCCTAAGGCAGGCTGCTAGCCAGTGCAAATGTCTGTATTTCAGGTAGTTCTCCAGAGCCCCCTCAAATCATCAGAGAGCAATCATCTGTTTACTGATGTCAGATGTTAGATGAAATGAACCTGATTTCCTTAGGCTCTCTCATAGACCATTAATGAACTTGCTGTAGTGCCAAGTATAGATCTACACAAATTACCAAAATTAGTGAAATGCAGGTCATTTTAATGTGGTCTGGCAACTTGCAGTCATGCCATTTTTTGTGATTGAACAAAACAAGCAGGAAAATGTGAAAATGTGTCTTTGTATCATCCTGATAAGAAACAGGATCACCCTAATAGGAATGAAAGAATTGAGTTCAGAGAAGATCACAGAATCATAGAGTAGTTTGGGTTGAAAGGGACCTTTAAAGATCTCTAGACCAACCCTTGTGCAATGAGCAGGGAGATCTTCAACTAGAACAGGTTGCTCAGAGCCCTGTCCAACCTGACCTTGGAAGTTTCCAGAGCTGGGACATCTGCTCTCTCTCTGGACAGCCTTCCACTGTTTCACTACCCTCATTGTCAAAAATTTGTTCCTTATATCTAGTCTAAATCTGCCTTCATTTAGTTTGAAACAATTGCCTCTTGTCCTATTGCATCAGATCCTGCTAAAATATCTGTCCCCATCTTTCTTGTAGGGCCCCTTAAGGCTGCAATAAGGTGGCCCTGGAGCCTGCACTTCTCCAGCTGAACAACTCCAGCTCTCTCAGCCTGTCCTCATAGCAGAGGTGTTCATTCTTCTGATCATGTTTGTGGCCCTTCTCTGCTTGTTCTCCACCAGGTCCATGCCTTTCCTGTGTCAAGGACACAGCACTCCAGGTGGGACCCCATAAGAGCAAAGCAGAGGGGCAGAATCCTCTCCCTCATTCTGCACTTCACTGCTTTGACTGCAGCCCAGGACACGACTGGCTTTCTGGGCTGGGAGCACATGGTGCAGGCTCATGTCCAGCCTCTCATCCAGCAGCATCCCCAAGTCCTTCTCAGCAGGGTTGCTCTCAGTCCGTTTGTGCTCCATCCTGGATTATAACCAGGGGTTGCCCAGACCCAGGTACAGCACCTTGCACTTAGTCTTATTAAACCTTATGAGATTCCCATGGGTCCACTTCTCAAGCTTGTCCAGGACCCTCTGGATGCCATCCCATCCATCAGGTGTGCCAACAGGACCACTCAGCTTGGTGGTGTCTGCAAGCTTGCCAAGGGTGCACCAGATTCCACTGTCCATTGTAACTGAGGAAGATATGCAACAGTACAGGCCCCAGCACAGACCTGAGGGACACCATTTGTCATGATGTCCAGCTGAATATTGAGCCATTGATCTCTACCCTCTGGATACAATTGACCAACCAATTCCTCATCCATTGATCAGTTCACCCATCAAATCCATCTCTCTCCAATTTAGAGAGAAAGGTACTGGGGGACTATGTCAAAGGCCTTACAGAAGTTCAGATAGATGACATGTGTAGCTCTTCTCTTGTCCCCTGATGTAGTCACTCCATCACAGAAGGACACTAGGTTGTCTGTGTTGATCTGTTCCATGATCTTCCCATGCACTGAGGTGAGTTTGACAGCTCAGTAGTTCCCATGGTCCTCCTTTCTATGCTTCTTAAAAATGGGTGCAGTATTTCCATTTTGCAGTCACCTGGGACTTCACTTGACTGCCATGTCTTTTCAAATATCCCAGACAATGGCTTGGCAACTACATCAGCCAATTCCCTCGTACTCTGGGATGCATCTCATCAGGTGCCCTAAATGGTCACAAATGCGATCTCTTACAGTGGGAGGCACTTTGCTCCCCCAGTCTGCCTGCCATGCAGGCCACTCACTCAAGAGATGTGGGAAGAGAACTTTCCAGTGGACACTGAGGCAAAAAATGTTTTTGAGTAGCTCAGCCTTCTCCTCATCCACTGTTACCAGTTTGCCAGGGGGCAGTGTGCAGTTTCTTTGGCATTCATGGAGATTCGGCATCAAATGAGGGCTGAACTATTTCTAAGGCAAACTACTAATGAATACCAAGTGCCCAGGTGTAGAAGACAGCTATTACATTTGTATTACGTGATGAAATTAGTATAATGAAATTGAGAAACAAAATAAATACACTATCTCCCATGAATTTTATGAAGTGCTCCTTCACTGAGGACTGTTTCCCTATTTTCTTTTTTTCCCACATCTAATTTTCCAAATCTTCCACCAGGGTGTTACTTTATTGTGCACCAGAGGAGGGAGATACATATCCACAAACCTTCTGAGAAATAAATTTAGAGGAAATACAAAACAAGCAAGTCTTTCTGCACTACTCTCTGTATGAAGAGACTGTTCAGTCTCACACCTGTTAAATGGCTTAGGGATTAAACTAGTGCTAGCTACTGAAAATGTAGTGAGCTACATAGTGATCATCACATGGTCTTCAGGTGCTGCAATGCATGAGTGTATCTGTGGGAATCAGAGCCCACTGAGTGTCACACACAAATGACAATCAATGCTGTTCTAAGTCCATCTTTTTAATTGCTTTGCTGGCAGATGGATTCTGCATAGTCTCATTTTTTCACTGCAGGCTGCCTTTGTTTTTTCTCACTTTCTAATCAGATAATTCAGTATGGTTTGCAGACACATCACTCTGCAGAGACATATACACCACTAAAAAGGTCTCACAGGTTTTTTTTCTGCAGCGTTGGAGTTGCTCCATTCTGGTGACTTAACCCTTCAAAACCTAAAACATCTCAATACAAAATGAAACAGGTTTTACATATGTGAGGGTTGCCATGTTGTTTTTGAGATAATGGAGTGATTTCCACTTTCTCTCCATTTTCCTTGTCTGAAAGCCATAAAAAAGTTGACTGTCAGCCTCTTCATTTACATTAAAGACTCAAGCTTCAATCTATCTCCTAAAATATTTTTCCAGTAAGAGTATCTGAAAAGTTTTTGCAAAATTATTTGCTTTATTCATCTAGGAAAAGATAAGATGACCTGACATTTTTACTCCTTCCAAGTGTATGGAGAAGTCAAAGGCTTTTAAAAGAAACCATGTCCTAAAAACTTAATGGGTTATTTAGGTGGCGTGCATAGTTCAGCCTTGCAGGGCCTACAATGGTCTCTATACATCCGGTGGTTCAGGAGTTCCTGATTTATTTAAGCTGCTTTCAGGTACTTGACCCTGGAGAATAGAGATCTCACATTGATTTGTAGGTTTGTTCCTTCAGAGTACCAGATCTCTTGAAGAGCTTCTGTTTGTCCTTCTTTTTTTCTTGTAACACCAGAAATTTGTTCTGATGTGCCACTGTTCTTTGTCTCACTCTTCATAGTGAGACTTCACCTTCTCATGATACAGGCTGTTGCCCAGTGGATGGCTAAATTTCTTCGGAGGTTTTGAAGGAATGCTTCCTCCCATGGTTGTCCCCTCTGTGCACAGAACTTGCCAAGCCATATCAAGAGGGCTCTGTTTCAGTGGCAGAGACCTCTGATTTGGGGCAAAAGAACCATTACACAGTGTCTGTATATTTTTGTATTAGTTCTTCAAAGCAACTTAAATGTTGCCATAGTATTTCCCTTGGGAATGGGATTCCTGCTATAATGTAGAGATATCTCTTCCTCCATGTCAGCAGTGAGAGTCTGTATTTGTTAAAGAAATACCAGCACATGCTGACATTGCAAAGAGGGCACGGTACTTGTGTTTTCATTCAGCATCACTGTAAGCAATTTCCCTATTCTGTCAGTTGATGTTTGTGAGTGCAGCTGGAACCTGGAGGCCAATGGGCTAGAGATGACAAATTTGTTTTGATCCAAGGAAGGGAGGGTTCTTTTGAAATCAAAGTCATTGGTGTTGAAATCTAAATTAAAATGACCCAATTGCCAAGGCTTCCTCAGTGCAGGAGGTTAATTAGGCCACCATACTTCTTCTGAGCCATCCTTGCTTTGAGAGAATGAGTAACAACATGAGCTGGAGTCCACATACATAATGCCATTAGGTTTATTGCTCTGCTTTTACAGCTCGCAGTAAAGAGAATTGTTGCAATTACTGAATGAAGTGAATACAATGCTGCAGTCAAGATGTGGGTGAGGCATAAAATACAGAACCTAGTTCTGCCGGTCACATACTGGCAGGAGAAAGCAGCACAGTTTGTCAGGAAAGGACAATGAGATCAGCTCATCAGTGAAAAGAAATCTCTCCCTCACATGTATCTGACAGCATCCTACTAAAACTCTCCAGGAATGATAGCTGGGAGCAGAGAGAAAGTTAATGAAAGCTCAGAGGAAGAAAAAGACCATTCAACCAATTGGCCAGAAACTGGAGACACTCCTCTGCAGACTACTGGCTGCAGCAGGCAGGTTATATGTGGTATTATGAAACAAAAAAATGTTTCCAGTTCCAAATATCACGCTCTTGCACTAGTGTAAATCCCAAACAGTCACTGCTGACTTTTCACTGTTGTGTAGCAGAGAGATGTATTGTGTTCCTCTTCTCAAGCATTAAACTGGTGTTTGACTGAAAACAAAGCCAGCTAACCCCAAAAGGCAGTAACCATATATATTCCTCTTTTCATTCATTTTTCACTGGTTATACACCCAATTTAAAAGCAAGCAGCTACATATGCCAATCACATTACAATTCCTTACATTTTCTTGTATTCTATTTCCCAGTCAATCAACTGTCATCTGTTTTGTCTTTACCCTCTAAACTCTTCAGGGCATGGAATTTCACTTTTCAGCTTGTACAGCATGGAAAAAAATAGATCTTTGATTATTACTGTCATATAAATGTGTATTTGTGATCACAGTGATTGCAATTGCATAAAATGAAAATCATAAATATTATTTCTCAAAGCCCCTGGTTAAGTCCCTGAGATGATTGCTAGCTAATGACAGAAACACATTGCTTTTAGGGCAAGTTAGGCCATCATAAAGGCTTAATATCTTCCAGTGGAGCAGCTAGGTTTGCTGGAAACCAGACACCGCGGCCAGATGGAGCACAGGTCTGTGTGTTTCTGTTCTGTTGCAAAAAGCCTCATGAGTTCTGGGTCCCCCAGGATGACGCAAGAGAGTTCCTATGATCTAGTTTGCAAGAGGATTGACTGATGCATTCAGAAAGCAAGTTTCTTTAGGCATGTTTTTTTCCATTAGAAAGGGACACACTTTGCCAACCAGAGAGCAGGGCAGGCAGCAGTCACTGAGGAGGTGGACAGTTTGTGCAAGGAGACCTTACACTGAGCAACGCTGGGGAAATAGAAAACCATTCTGGCATAACTGTAAAAGAAACATTAAATTCTCACACAACTGATTATATGTGTAAATGTTTACCCCCTCTCAACCATGTACAGGTATTTCCCATAGGATAAAGCATTTTCAGTATGTTCCAATGGTGGGAGTGGGTGTGAGGGGCAGAAGGGGTGTGAGGTGGGTCTAAAGCTTCCCTCTGCCCTTTGAAAAGCACTCATTTGTCTTCTGGGTTGTGTACCTGTGCTTGATCTAAACTCTGTTCTTCCTCCTTGTTTTTCCCCCAGTACCATGATGTTGCAAATTTGTTGCGAGTCAAGCATCAGCAAATCTGTCTCTCGTGGAACTATTTCAGAGCAGTGCTGTGCTTGAATTCAGTGTGAGGGGATCACCTGTGGTTTCTGGGTTGTGCAGTGAGAGAGATCACTTACAGAGCTCTCTGTTGATGTTGTTTTCTTGGCTTCCCTTTGATGTTGACATGTGCAGCCATATAAATAAGTGATAAAGTGAAAAATAAGCTTTGGAAAAACCACAACTCTGATGGCCAGATGTGTTCCAAGTGGTAAATAAGATATATGTCAGAAAGGAAGTGAAATGTGTGGAAGAAAGAAAATGAGAATATTTATGTGTTTCTGTCCCAGCCTCTGCAACTTTGCAGGTTTGGTTTTATACTTTCCCCTCTGTTGCTCTTAGTGCTGACATTTACTGAAGAAGGGAATGAGGAACTGACAAAACATCTTCTGAAATTATCACTGTCATTTGCACTACAAAATGAGGACCTTGACCAAGACTTGGAGTCCCAGGCACTGTACAAAGAGCTTGCAGTCACAATAAGGAAAATACATAGAAAGTGCCAATGAAAGCTCAGAGGCAGTGCTTACAACAAAGCTCACCTATCTGCTTCTCTGTGTCATCTTTACATTACACTGCTTCTGCCAAGACTTTCTGATGACCTCCCAGTACAGGTGATCTTGGCCAGCAAGTTGTTGAATTGTAGGGACAGCAGGTACCCAGAGGTACAGGGCATCTGCAGGAATAGATGAAGGAATAGACATCAGTCATTATTCTTGCTGTACATGGATTTGCTTGCAATCTGTGCAAGAATAAATTGCAGACTAATTTATCCTTTGCATGCAAAGCAAGTTCCACAGTTTGAAGAGGGAATGTATGCCAAGGATGCTTCTCAATGCCCTGGCAATCTTCTTGAGGAATAAAAAATGTGTCAGTCTGAAGCTCCTGCTCCCAAGTCAGACTCATTACCTTCACTTGCCTTCTTGCTGTGTAATGTGATGTATTCCCAATCTTTCCTGAAAAGCAGTGGAACAGATGACCTTCACAAGCATCCAACCAGGTGGCACAGACAAATTCTGACACAGATCTTTGACTTTCTGCTGCCTTCAATTTGCCATACTCTATTATCACAGTGTACAGCCATGCTGCTTTACTACTTTACTCCCACAGCAGCAGACATTCCTTTTTTCATGGAAACGTGTTTCCCAATCCTGTCATCTGATAGCCAAAGGTTGTCATCCTCTGTCCATAGTGCTAACGGAGGGGCCGGGCGGGATGAGCCAGCCAGCTTCGGCTGGGAGAGGAGGGACATCAGAGTGCAAGCCAGTGTCACAGGGATGATGAGTCACCCAGGTATGCACAATAACTACAGTGGTGGCCCTTCCAACAGCCGCAACATCCTTTGCACTGTCTCTTGGTTTCCTGTTGTCAGCACAAAACCAGTTTGCCTTTAGCAAGTCAAACCCTTTGTTTCTCTGTATTTTCCAGCGATCTTGGATCCTTTAGAATTTTACTGTGCCTTTGCAATCTATATGTGCATGAGATGCTAAACTTGGGAGAGATTACAGCATGAACTCAATCCTAAGGCAACTGAGGGTGCTACTCAGCTGCTTCTACTCATGTCATTCAACAGAGGCAGCACTGAATTGATCAGTCCCTCAAATTTCACAGATTTTTGGTTCTGATATTTTTCATCTACTCTTCTGTAGTCAAAAGTGGTAAAAGTTGACCCAGATTGCAACCCAGCATTTACATTAGGGAAGAAGACACTCCCACACCAAGTTGCACAGATGTGCAACTTCCTCACACAACTAATGATACATCAACTGAATTCCTTCCCTCAGTAAATGAACACAAGAACTTGTGGTTCGCAGGAACAAGGAGTTAATCTTTATTGACCAAGCATTCATTATGGCAGCTATCGAGAACAAGTGAGTTTAATTTTTATAAAGAGGTCTGTTTAGTGGGGAAGGTGAATGTCATATTTTGCACTTGGGGCAAGAAGGGTTATTCAAGACCTTGGTTTTCCTGGGCTGTAGCTGGGGCACAAGAAGAGTGCAACATGCACTTTTGATGATTAGAATAGCTGTAGCAGCGCCACAGGGAACCCACTTTCTGCTCTGCAGTCAAAAGAGTTGGTTATCAGTGTTGTCATTGGGTTTAGTGATAAAAGTCTTATGATTATATATTTCAAGTCCAGGGCTAGAGCAAATTACAGCAAATTTGAAAGTGTAAGAAAGTCTTACTTCTAAATACAGATAGTCTGATTTTATAATTTTTCTGATACTCATTATATCTCAGTGGCTGGTTAGTTGCCCCAGACAAGTCAGCACACAGCCAAGTCAAATACTATTAATCTAGAGACAGCTTAGATGCAGTGACCATACTGTGCTCGATGTGCAATTCAAGACATATGCTCACTTGTTTGGGATTTTTTATTTTATAGTTACATACATACATAATAATGGAGAGGAAAGACCAAAGATTGCTGTGTTTGTACAATTGTTTACATGTCCATATGGGAAGTATCCCTCAGTATCCAGTGTAGGAGATGCCTTTCCTTTAAATCTCTTAACTAGAGATTTCTGTGTAATGTATGCAGTAAGCAGTGTTTAACTGTGTGCAGAGGTTCATTCTGTCACATAAACATGCATAGGCATAAACATGCAAGGACAGAAAAACCACAACTTCTCCATGGACCTAACTGGTGTCATGAACCCAGGGCTTCCAGTTCCTGCTAGCATCCATCAATATCAGACCAAACAAAATGTTATTCTGTAAACTGATTGCACAGTAGATAGCTTTTCTTGTTGTAAATCTCCATAGTTCAGCAGATTGGAGGAGGGGGGAGGGAAAATCAAACTCCATGCCCTGGGAGCCAGGCTATCTTAGTGATTTACAAATGACCTCAGTGATTGAAGTCATTCTGGGCACTTAATATTGCTCAAGTCTCTCTGTCTCCCTCTCTCTTGCACTCTCTCTCAGCATAATAAAGCTGAGGAAATCCAGGAGACTAAATTCAGTGCTGCAGATTAGTGACAGGAAGGAAACTGGATATGCATGAATTAAGCAAGACCATTTGCCTTTTTGGATCTGCAGATATTTTTCTCTCAGAAATGCAACCTCTTTTTTTTTGCAGGTGACACCCACACATCTCCACTTACTGGCGATGATAAAAAAGGAGATAAACAACTGGAGCTCGTGCAGTTAGGCTTAATCTTTGTATGTCATCGTCACCAAGCAAAGCCACAGCAGTAGGAAAATAGAGCTGGTTTCTGCTGCTTGTTTCTAACTGACATTTCTTCGCCAGGTTGCTCATGTAACCTGTGGACTCTTTGAACTCCACTTTGTACCTGCAGTCTTTTTACAGCATGTGGGTACTGCTATGCTGTGACTGGACTGAGGTGCACTCCATATGTACTCTGCCTATACCCCAGTCCTCATTTTGCCTCTGTGTCAGTGGTTTGAAATCAGACTACAGAACTACAACATAAATGCCTTAATAAAAGTTAAAAAAAAATTTAAAAAGGGACAACGAAGGAACGCTGATTTTAAAAACTTCATACTTCAGATTAAATGTAGGATTTCTAAGTAAGTAATCATTTAGTACAGAAAAGAGAAAAGGCAAAAATAAGGATATTTCAAAATCTTTTTTTGCATAAATATGGTTATTTTGACTTAAATGTCCTGAAATAATAACTTCATCCTTCCAAGAGCTGCTTTTACTGGAGGAAATCCACTACAGCTGCAGTTCAAACTAATGGATTTCTCTAGTTGCTGGAGGAAAGCTCTGAAGTTGCTCAACTTCCCTTTTCCTGCAGACAGCCATTCATCCATCCTACCTTTCCAGACAGTTTGCTTGTCCATTGCCTTTTGAACATAATTTGTGCTTTCATCTCAAGAGTTTCTTGGGAGTTGACTGTGCACCCAAGCCCACACACAGGACCTAACCTGGCTTTCACCATCAATGCAGCTTATGTCTCAATAATGCAGAGCAGCCAGATAGTAAAAAGTACTTCTTGAGGCAAGAAGGACTAGGGAGTTCTTTCTAGTGTATGGCTAGGGAGAAGCAAAAATCTGAGCTGTGCAGTACATCCTGCAGCTGGTTTGTTCATTTCCATTCCCTGAGGGACTTATCCAGAATTTCACTAAAGAGGTTTCAGAGTGATTTCTCCTTTAACCCCTTTTGCTTCTTCCATTCTTACGGGTGAACTTCTCCCTTACGGGGCTGGACTTGAAAGTAGTGTCAACTGTGAGTGTCTGCAGGAGGGAGAGAGGTTATTCCCCTGCTGTCCAATTCTTTATCTTCATAGTCTTACACTTTTTTGTTGTTGTTAAGATAAAACACTGGCATTACTTCAACAATCAGCTAATGAGAGAAAAAGTTACAGACAGGATAATGCTCCCAAAGGCATCATTCCACCCTGAACTTCAGCCTCTGTCCCTAAGTATCAGGAGCTGATGAGCTACGCAAACTGATAAACAATTTCCTTTCTGCAGCCAGTTTTGATTTCACTGGGGAAGATTGAGAAGCCCAGGAAGAAATGTGAGCAATCTACTTAATCATTTTCATGGGGAAAAAAAATAAATCAGCTCTCATCTTGACCACTGGTGTTTGAAGATTAAAGTAGCCCAAGGGCTGTCACAGGCAGCGAGCATAGCAGGAAAATTAGTTCATTCTGACTCACGACAGAGTGATCTAATTTAATGGGGCACTGAGGAGGCTGTCGGGCACTAATTTAGCTATTATCTAAGCCAGCCTGATTGCTAGTTGCGCCCTGCTGCAGCCCTCCATGGGAAGGCCTCGAGCTGCTCTCGGAATCTGCGGCCGCTGGGCGGCTGCTCCGGCCCTGCCCGGAGCCTGCCTGCGGCGCTGCGAGGGAGCGCGGCCGGCCCCGCTCGGCGTGGGCTCGGCTTAGCGGGGGGAAATGCAGCGAGCTTAAGGAGCCGCTCCGGTCACACGAGGGGGCAGAAGGGAGGCTGAATAGGAAAGCTTCTTTCGGGCATTTCCTGCCTTTGATTTCTTAATTTCGCAACCTGATCTCTTGTCTTTTAAGGTACTTTAGTATATAATTTATAAACTTCTTTATTTTAGAGGAAAAGGATATTATAAAAAATTTGGCTATTTGATCCTCCTACCAGATTGAAACCACTACGTTAATTTCTACAGAACTGTTACTAATTGCTTGCTTGCATCTTTGATTTTGCTGGTTAGGTAGTAATCTTTCCTGTCTGAAAAACTACATTTGTTCCAACCCATGAGAACATTTCAACCAATCCAGAATAGTTCCCTTGAAGGAATAAGAAGACAATAGGGAAAAGGACTGATGTAGCCACATAATGATACAATGGCTATGAAAACTCAGTGACATTTGAAAATTCCTCATAATTTCAGTGGTCAGATGAATGAAACTGAAGTGTTCTTGGTGAGTTTATGTGACCTAAAGTTATATTTAATTTTTAATAAAACAACAACAGCAGCAGTAGGAGCAGCAGGAAGAACCAGTGCCTTGATTCTGAAGATCTGGTAAGAAAAAAGCAAACAAACAAAAAACCCACCATGAATTTGAGATCATTCAACTTTTTGTTTCTTTGCAAATGGGTTAATATAAAATTGGCAGCCTTCTAATACTCTGTCAGCCAAATTGGCCGCATCATACTATCTGCATGCCCTTGAGGCTGGAATAGTAGCATACTGTAATGTGATGCTCTAACAAAAGCACCTAATTGGGAAGAACAACCCATTTGCATCAAGATAGGCAGCTTGTTTCCTTCTCACAGCCACTTCAAGATACTGACTTTGGCTACAAATTACTGCTTAATGCTGTTTTCAGCCTTCCCAGTCTTTACTGAACCTTAACAAAGCTGATCCTGCTCTCAACACCCTAACCTGTTTTCTGGTTAGTATGAGTGACTAACAAAATTATGTCTTGGCCTGTGATTCATCTTGCATAACACATTTTCCAGTCACAGAGCAAAAGCCTTGCTGAGAATGGAAAGATTTGATCTTTAGCACTGAAGCCTTTGCCTGTGTGCTCTTAAAACTCAAGCTTTTTGTACCATGCTTTTATTAGTCAAACAAACCGTCAGTAGCCAAAGTTGCTTCTGCTGTCAGAGCATGTCTGCAGGCATAATGGACTTGGCAATAGCCAAGAGCCTGCTATGCACAGGAAATGAAATGTACAGACATTAAATGCACCGTGGGAAGCATGTGGTGTGTGGGATCCCCACGTGGCTGTTTGGCACAACTGAAAATCTGAAGATGATGGGAAAAATCAAAGGGATGAAAGACCCCCAAATCCAGAACAGAAAACATGTACCTATCCAATCACCACATGGCTTCAATCTCCTATGGCAACTCCCTACCCCAAGCTGAGGAGGAATGTGGCATACAAGACAGTCATTGTGAAGCAAGTAACCAGTCAGGAAGGAGTACATGTGGAAGGCTGCACAATGCTGTTAGAAATTAACAAATAGGATGGATTCCTGAACTGCTGAGTCTGGAATAGCAACGAAAGGGAAAAGATGATGCACAAAGAAGGAAGATATGATATTGTTTGGCAGAGTTGCAGGGTTCACATTCATAGCTACGGAAGAAATAAGAGGCATTTGGGAAAAAATGTTATACAGGAGGATGATATTGGAATTTGGAATATTCAGACTAGAAGGAACATCCAAGACTTTTGGCTTTAGTAAGCCTGACCACCCTGATGGGGAAGGTTCAAGACTGCAGAGATAACACAAGCTACCTCCTTTGGCATTTGTCTTCTAGGGCTTTGGTTCCTGGAAGCAAAGAAGAGGCAGGCTGTTGTATTGTGCTGTGCTGGAGACGTGCAGAACAGGAATCAGCATGCAGGGGGCTGGAGCTGCACAACCCTTGGTTGACCCCTTGCAACATATGTTGATTGCTGTTCAGATGTGATGACTGCAGATCAGATGTTCATTTGACATTGACACCCAAAAGTGGGGGGAAAGAGGATGAAAAATGAAATCACTCTTTGGCAGGATTATATTTGCATTTGAATTTAAACCTATGTGTAAGGCAGAAAACCCTATTGATTTGCCTCTGCCCTCCATGAGGCACAGTTTCCAAGTTCAGAACTCCAGCAGAGGGAGGTTTCTTTTTGCATCATCCCGTAAACAGCATATAGACCCCAAAGGCAGGGCCAGGGAGGGACAGGACTGTCCTGGCATGTTATGCATTGCCTAAAACCAGATGGAATAAATTAGGATTGCTGCTTGTCAAATATGCTGATCCACATATGCAGACCCAGGCTTAACTGACTTGCTTCTCTGCAAACACTTTATTTTAGTCCTTTACGGTGGTGGATAAAAGGAATTTATGGGTATCCCATCTCCAACAGTCTGCAATTCATGTCCCTATAGAGCTTTAATATAACAGCAATGTCCATTTTAACACAGTGCTGGGACTTCTCATGTCCTGATTCTCCTCATTTTTTCATTTTAGGATGTTTCCCTGTATCCCCCTTCCTTTTTAGTCAGTTGAATGAGTTAATACTGTTGCAGATGTTCCAGGTCTTACTTTCCAGTATCATGTCCTGGGAGCTACCAGTATGTTTTAAGTATGGAAAGTACAAAAGTGTTAGGGGAAGGAAAGCAAATTATACCAATATTTGCTTTAGAAAGCAATAGTTTCCTCTGACTAGCCTCAGGCCTAATACATTCATTCAAGATTTAATTTACTGTATCTATTTAATAATTTTAAAAGGAGATTGCCAAAAGTATAATAAAACTCTAGGGAATATATATGCAATGAAATAGATGCATCTATACCTAAATATGTATATATGCAGTTTATACAAAGAACATTCATTCTGTTTCATGGGTTTGATACACATTTGCCATCTCACCTTGTACTAGAAGTTGTGGTTTTCCATGTGATCATACATGTCATTGTGTCATTGTGCCACACAGTGACAGCCTGGCAATTGGTGAGACAGTGCCATACCCTGACAGAGAGCTGTGCTCAGCCTGCTGCTCTCTGCTGGAAGTGGCTGGGTGCCCCAGCACGGGATCATTCATATCTCCCCTCCAAGTAAGGAGGGAGGTGGCAAGGCATTAGCATCCCTCTGTCAGTGCCAGCAAGGAGGGCCAGGCTGGGACCATGCAGCGATGCCAATGTGTCCTTCCGGGCTCCCTCCCCTCTGCTTTGTGCACATGCTCCAAGCTGCCTCAGCTGCAGCACAAAGGTGCAGTGAGGGCTTTTCAGGAAAAGAGAGTGAAAACTGTATGTGGAAAAGTGTCAGCCTTGGAGTGTTTGTAAATGTGGTGAGGGGAAAGGAGAAGAAATAAATCAGACTTTGTTTTGAAGTTCTTTGGTTCAATCATAAGCTTTTGAGTTTGCTGAACGGAACCAGACCAAGGCTCTCAGGGCCTGCCAGGTTCATGACTGGATTCTCATGCTGACGGCCCAGCACTGCCTCTTGGGCTTTGTTTACCATTGCCATTGGGATGTTGCTGTCCCTGGCTGGGGCAGGGGGCACCTCACGGCTGCTCAGAGGTGGCACAGCACCCTCCAGGAACATGGCTCATGGTGATATAAGACTCAGAGTGGAAGGTTTGAGGCCCAGTCAGCAAACTCAAAAAAACCTGCCAATTTGGAAGTGCCAAAGTTGTTTTCTTGGCTTAAGACATCAAAGTAGATTGTTGTCATGCTTCCACATCTCTACTTTCGTCCTGCCTCCTCAAAGAAAGAATATTCTTATACTAGTTTGAAGGAAATTAAATGTTGTACAATCCAGATTTTATTTCAAGATGGGAATGTGGTTTTTTTAGATTGTTTATTCAGCAGTCTTTATAAAATAAACATTTTCTCCTCAGTATGAAAAGGGATTATATGCCAAGGCAACCCCATTTACAATTTAGGATGTCCTGTTATTGTAAATATACTAGATTGAAAGAATGGATCATGTTTTGCTAATGACTTTTTCCTGCTCTGGCATGGAGCAGCCCTGAAGAACATCTTTAGAGAGAAAAGCAACTTCCAGATAACACAAAGTTCCACAAAGTGCCCAGAGCAGGTCCTGCAGGTGTCTGAGAACTTGCATGTCCAATTTACAATGCTGAGAATGAAGAATCCTCTCACACCCCAAAAACCAGATACTTATGGGAAAAGAATTTAAGTGGTCTTTAGTTATTAATAACTTGACCCAGATTTTCAAAAGAGCTCTGGTACAACCTAGGTGCCAGAAGATGTGCATGAATTTTCAGGAGGACTCAGGAGAATACCTTCTGAAATCTCAAATTCAAAAATAAAAGTAAAAATCTTCTCAAAATCTGAGCTCTCTGTTTCTAATGCTTCATATATGACTTTGCATTCCCTTGATGCAGAAGGCAAACAAAGAAGAAATGGGGTTGTTCACAATGAAGATACCTTTCTTCCTCTCCCACTTGTCTTGATTTTGTCTTCAGGTTGCTTGCTTTTTCAGTCTGTGGAGTTGCTTGGACATGACTGCAGATGGCCTTATGAACATTAACAAAGTGTCCAGCCTAAGGACTCACATGTTGAAGGTTTAGTAGTTTTCTATTAGCTTGATTTGTCCTGGCAGATCATTTACTCCATAGCGTAATAGCCTGGATGCCTTCTGACTGACCTTTTCCTCTTTCTTTTAAGCATGTGTTTTAAACTTCAAACTGTGTCTTTGTCTTACAGAGAAAAAAAGATTATTTTTTACATTTTGCCAGGTTTAACAGCAACAATCGGAGGATTACACATACAGGGAAGGAAATTAAGGGTTAAATCTAAGGTAGTAGTAATTGGAAAAGATCAGAAGTTTCTGCTTCTTCCAACAGCTGAGCAAAACCACAAGTGTTACGAAGAAACCAGCTCTGAGGTCTGATGCCGTCTTTCCATCTTATCCACTGACAACCCTCAACACAAGCTGTGCCTCATTTTCAGCCATCATGGAGAAAAAATCTTTTTTTTTACTTCCCCCCTTCTATCCCCCCTTTTTCTATTGGTTTGTTGGTCTGGATTTTCTTTTAGTAGATCAAAGTTTAGTTAATACTTGCTATGTTGTAGGTGTCTGTAATCAATAGCAACAAATACGATGAGAAGGTGAGAGGCTGTCCTTCCTTCCATGCCCCAGAGCACGTGTCTGCCCGGAAGCGCGCGAGGCTCCCAGTGGGATCAGGGCTGCCAGGACCGATAGGCGGTGTAGTCCCGCGTTGGTGCATAGGACGGGTAACCCTTGTTCTTGTACGGAGGGTGCCGGGGAGTCATGTTCATGTAGTCGCTCTGATGGTACATACGCTTCTTGGATTTCTGCTGCGGGAGAAGGGGGAAGACAACTGTGAAAACTCTCATGTTAACTGCTGACAGTTCTGGCCCTAGGTCCCTATTCAGGGAAGCAGGCATATTTGTAAGGCGGCTTCAGGTTTAAATACATTTACAAAGGAAATAGAACACATGTTCTCATCAAATAATCTATGGAATTTGCCCAACCTAAAAGTAAGTCTCCAGCTTATCTGGTGGGAGATTAACAGTGTTAGTTCTTCATGTGAAGGAATGCTATACGCCAAGGATACAAACTGATGCCTCTTACCATCATCTTGCCTCTCTCATCTGTGGAATGATTCAGCAGAAACAGAGTTTGAGCTGTAAAGGCTGTCCTCATTTATTAGGAAGTAAAGAGAAATTAGCTTAACTCAAACAGAATAAGAGCATGAAAAATCAGCTCAGACTATGATTTTCCTACTATTTACAGCAGTAATACACAATGCATATGTTGTTCTGAACCTTCAAGGAGTGAAAGAATCAGAGCTGATGTTAATCTTCTATGTCTCCTAATCTGGGCCTCAAAAATCTTATTTCTACTGTTGGATTCCTGCTTATAATGCCCCTGTGAGACAAGGGAAGAATCAGCTCTTTTAGAAATAAGAGTAGCAGAAGACAGGTAAAATAATTTGCCTAAAATCACAGAGGAAATATGTGGCTACAGCAGCATTTCAGCCTCTGACTGCTGCAGGCTGTGCAAAAGCTTGGTGTTTTTTACATAGCTTAAGGCTTTATTGATCAGGGGTAAGTAAAGTGGTTCCATGCTTTTTCCTTAATAGTGATCATACCCTCTTTTGTGATCTCCTTTTTACTGAAATTTCCTTCCCATGGACAGAAATAGTTGCATATGCTGCAGTATACATGCATATGATGCTGTGGAATTGGAGGAGGTTTGCATTAGAAAATCTGATGGCTGAATTATGTTGTATGTGCAGAGTGGGGCAGTTACTATGAAATATTTTAAGCTTTTTAACATAAATGTTATATAGATGCAAAGGGTTGAATGTGAGTTACATACTGCTTAAGCCATGTAATGCAGTCAGTGCATGTAGAGCATTAGTTAAAAAGCTTTATCTCTGTGTTCATCTCCATAATACAGGATTTCTGATTCACCTAGGAGGTAGTTTTGCATGGGAGAAAGACATTTTGCTAGCATGAGTGACTGTTGGGCTGTTACAGGATGAAAGACTGCTACTTTTGCAATGGAAAGCAGTTTTCCTTCAGGGAAGGCAGAACTGTATGAAAACAGACAAATCTTTAGCTGCTTTCAGGAACCGATCAGGCTTGCCATGTCCGTCAAGTACCACAATTAGGAACTTTTTTTTACAATTCACAGTGTCTTCTAGGCAGCTGTATTTACATTCAACAACATTCTAAATACATCCACAATTAGAATACATATTATCTGAAAAATACTACTAGCAGTAACAACAGCAGGTAAAAAATCATGCAGCAAACAGCACACATGGCAATGCAGCCCTGTCACCCTTGCTGGGGGCAGACATGTTAGTGGCAAAGTGTGAAGCCGTTAGGTAGCAAATGAATATAGCACAGAGAAAATGGTTCAGATTGTAAATGATGGATTTGAAGCTATAGCATCTCATCTGCAGCACAGCACTGTAACACCAGTAGCTGCTCGAGTAATCCTCTCAGCTCTCCTCAGTCAGCCTCTACAATAGGGCACAAAGAAGAACCACTTAACTGGCCTTTCCATTTTCCTGCGGCAGTGCCCTCTTTGATTGTTTTCCATTAGAAATAGCCACAGATTGAGAAAGTGTCCTTTTGTGAAACACTTAGCAGATCTTAAGCTTCAGCTAGCAGGGACAGTGGCTTTCTGTATACATGCAACATTTAACCTGGCAGGGACTCTGGACCCTTTATACAGGCTACCTCATAATCATTGTGTTGAAAATTGCTATTTAACAGCAAAAATAGAGGGGAAAGTCAGAGTGGAAGGAATTGAGTTCTCTATGTTCAAGTCTTTCTCACATGGAGTTAGTGTAAATTGGCTCTGGAGATCAAGTCCTAAGAATTGTCAAGGAAAATGTCCTTCTGCTGCCCCTGTATCATGCCAGGAGGAGAATTGGATGCAGCTTGGGCCAGTCAACTCTCCAAAGAGATTAGAAAGTAAAAATTATGAGCCATAAGGCTGTCTCAGCTTTCTTACTGTTGACGTACAGACAAGGGACTACTGAGATCCAGGTGCTCCTACTCCCTTGTAGTCAAGCTGCCAGAAGTAGTGGTTGCTCAAGGGAATTGCTGCATAGGCACAAGACACAAGTGGAGATGGTCCTGGGCTGAGGGCTGCCTATAGATTGTTTTATTGTAGGTGAGCTCCTGTCAGTATAGTCTCATAGGGTTTTGCCAGAAATGCTTGTAGTTCTAGATTTCCCTGACAAGTTCAGCTGGCAGAGGTGTCCCGGAATTGCTGGTGTGCAGGGCACTGACAACACTGTATCACTGAGTTAGTGGTAAACATGGCAAGTATAGCCTGAGAAGTGAACTACTAGAGCATACAGAGCAAAGGAAAATACAAGTTTCTTACCCAATAGTTAAAAAAACCTGCTGTTATTAGCATACTGTAGAGTGCAAGAATGCCAGTCACTGTTGCCAGAATCCACAAAGGAATTGTAGACTGAGGCTCTTGTATTTGGATGGGTGTCTCTTTAAGGAAAGAGGAAAGAATACTTTAAGTACATGAAATTAAAACCACCAATCTCTGCTTATTTATTCCTTATTCCAATGTGTCATTTTTACTAATCATCATTTTAAGATCTCTTCTTCAGGAAGTCCAGAGCAGGAAT
>NW_005054298.1:22994817-23006004 GCF_000277835.1 Geospiza fortis | reverse complement strand
ATGTAATTTTACCAGGAAAACCAACTTTTTTTTTTTTTTAAGGAAACAAACTGCCTCCAGCCATTATGTAGGGAGTGTGTATAGGGAGGATATTGGCCTACAGAGGTTTCTCAGCTTACCTTTCACATGAATGACAGTCCCGTTGCTCTTCTCATTGTAGACGTATGGGGGTGGATACATGACTTCAATTTTACAGAAGTAGATGTCAGTTTGGTTGGCATTCATGTTCCAAAGATTGAAGATGACTTTGTCTTTATCATGATCCCCCTGGCAGTTGAATTCTTGAGTTGAATTGCTCCTAATTTTGGTTACATTCCATGAAATAAAGCAAACTTCAACTGAACTGTCCGTTCCTTTGTGTAGAGAAGCTCGAAATTCCTTCCCTGTCCCATTGTATGTGTAGTTGCAAACTAGAGTTGCAGTTTGGTTAGTTACAATGAGCAAAGGATGCTGAGCCACTAAAATCTTGTTTTCTAGAAGGGAGGGGAGAAAGTGAGAAGAGCACTTGTTTATAAAATATAGTATGAGATTTCAGAATCCCACATCCTCCCATGCAACTCTTCTCCATATCTCCTCTCCCCTGCTGACACTCCCCACCTGGGAGTACAAAACCACCCATCTACAGAAGCAGTTTCTCACAGGAACTACTGTTGCAGCAATCCACCTGCATGTAAATAATATTACACAGTCTCTAGGGGAGACTGAGATCAAGAGTGTTTTTCTTCAGTCAGAACACTAGCAGGGACAGTGGCCTGTGATTAAGATGTAACATCAGAGCTCAGAAGCCTAGTCTGCACCTGTGTGCTTGTGCGTATACCTAAGGCCTTCTTAGTCTATCCTTTACTTAGCCAGCAGTTTCCTGGGGAACGTTATGGAGTGAAAATACTATGAATTGACACTGCAGTCAGATAAGAGAATATTATTTATACATTTTCTTTTTAATTCAAGGACTCCTGAAGGGTTTGCAGGTGGATTTGCTGAATCATTTCAAGGGTTTGGACCTTGGGCAATGAATACTAAAAGCATGAACTGCTATAATTTTAATGTAAAATAAGTAATTTCTCTAGCCAGCAGCTGTAGTAGATTCTTAATCTCTCAAGGGACTCAGGAGCTGACTAATCTGACACTGCATTGGCACTTAGCACTTGAAAAAAGCCTGAAAAAAGCATGTCACATGAATGTATAATTGAATTTTAATTGACCAGACTGATACATAAACAGGAAATGTTTTCTGACATGTAGACCTCTGTGCTATCATCTGCCAAACAATGAAACATAGCAAGGACTATGCAGAGTGACAACTTCTTCCAAGAAAAGCCATCCTGCACAAATGAGGCCCTTCTTTCCAAATGATGACACCTAAGTAAGAGGAAGGGAGTTGTGGCTCTTAATCTAGAGACTTGCCAAAGCTTTTATATGACTGCTTAAGTCTTTATGCAAGCTCAGCTCATATGAGATCTGGATAGTCTTTTACAGATCCCTGAGAATCACTGTGGCTTTTAGAATGACAATTGTGCCTCTTGTCCTCAAAACGTGGTACAAACATAGATTCTTTCTACTTAATCCATGTGCGAGACTTCAAAAAGGCTAGTAAGGGAAGTGAAGTGGGAAGGAGGCCAGAACCAGAATGCCCAGAAAATTAGTGTTTAAAACTGTTTTTAACAATATTTAGGACCAAATGATGCTTACTGTAGTCATGCCTGCACAAAAAGATGCCTCTTGAGCAGGATACTCCTTTGGGATGAATGTGAAAGTAAACACAAGAGATGCATGAGATGGCAAGGACCAGTGCTAAGGTGTGGGTAGTAAAAACAACCTTTGGCTAGTAGGTTCTCCTGTTATCAGCAGAACTTGTGAAACTGCTGAAGTTGTTAATTCTCTTATTGAAAGTCTCATTTACCAGCCCTTGCTTCAAATGAGAGACGGAGATGTGAGACAGGGAATGCTCTACTGCCTATCTTTAGCAAAGAAAGACTGTAGCCTACCCTCCTTGCATCTCTTTGCTCAGCATTGTTAGTGAGGGAGTGGAGGAGAGCTCATAACAGCTCTGAAATTCCATGTCCAGGCAACCAAAACACTGTGAAACTTTGATTGAAGGATTAACATTTCCAGGCTTTCCAATAGAAAGAGACAAGGATCTTCGAATCCTAGGACAGAGTGGCTAAGTAAGAGAGTAAGAAAGCGAGTCTTTACTCAAGGTGGTGCCTGTGGTGAGTTTTCATCAAAATGAAGACATGTCAGCAAAACAGTTTGGTTTCCTTGAATCAGCATTTTCCGACAAAAGCTCTCACATAGGCTTATAAGGCATTCTAGTAAGCGGTGAGGTTTGGATTCCACTGCTTTAGACAAGGTATTTGATCATATTTCTGTTGGCCAGAAAATTGATCTTTGGCCTGTGTGGCAGTTTGCAAGTCTGCAGCAGAATTTTCCCACCTTTAGCACAGCTGAATTCTACACATCTCACTTGAGACAGAGTTATTCTACTGCTTTGCAGTATTTGTGCACTACTACAACTCTGATTGTCACAGGGACTGAATACACCTTTTCTGTCTCAGAGCTGACAACCAAAATAGGGTCCCAGAACAGACAGAAGCGTAACACTTAAAAAAATGCTTGCCTGTTTTCATTGCAACTACTTACAGAAAACTAATGGATGTTTATTGCTCAGGCTGATCATATTTTCTCTGTGGCCAGAGGAAAGTCAGAAAACACTGAAAATCCCATCCCTGAGGGACTGCCTTCAGATATTATTTAGACTCTTCTGCAGACCTCAATGACTTACCCCCCTCTCTTTTGGTGTCATCAGCTAACCTGTATTCCTGATGTTTAGACCTGAGAGTTCATGCCTTGAACTCCCCTGTTTAACTACAGCTCTGGACTATTTATGTCCCTGCCATGACACAGTGCTAATTGGCAACTAGTCTCTTTTGATACACCCGCCTAAAATGATAAATTTCTTCAACTTATTTTCACCTCTTGTATTTATAATCCATTCTGCTTGCCTTGTGTTGCAAGCTAGGCTTGATAACCCAGCTCCATGCTGCTGATGCTCGGATGGACACTGGCTGAGCAGTGGGAAATGCTCATTTGTGGGTCATTAAATGAAGACAGCTCCTACATGATTGAAGCTAAGCACCAAATCTACTTTCACAAATTAGTTGAAATCTAAATTAAAGGAGATATTTTTGTTTTCATTTATAGGAAGAACTCATTAGCACCACAGGAACTGGTTGGGCTGCAATGCCAACGGGGGCAAGGCAAGCTTACCCCACCGGCATGCTGGAGAAGCCCTGCTGTCATCCTCCTCCTCTGGACTTGGAGATTGTTTTGAATTGAAGAAAGTCAGTCATACTAAAATGTGTGCTAGTTTCATGGGGATGACAGAGTAATGCCTAACATCCCTCACTTCCCAGGTGATCTGAATAGGATTTGACTACGTTCTTAGTAGGATCTAGCCCATTCCAAGCAAACATGGGCTGAGGCTGCTTTTGCCTTCACAGAGACAGTTTTTCCTAATAAGTGTCACTTTGGGTTTGTTAAATGGGGAAACTCTGAAACATTTAGTTGGTGTTTCCATTCCTCTAAGCAGGGTTATGATTGCCACTTCAGAGCTGTGTTCAGCCATCTGTGTAGTAATAAATATCTGCATCTTGGCCTTACCCAGCCAAGAAAATACCAGTTATGAAAAATAATTGTTTACAGTTTCAAAAAGCAGTGACTTTAAAACTGTAAAATCATTTCAGTCAGTGTACACAGGCTGCAAGCCTTCTCAGGATCTTAGGATTTATATGCAATGGTAAGATCTCTGAATGCTTGTTAAGATGTTTTTAGATTATTTGTAGTGTTGAATATTTCTTGTAATCACATGTGAGGGGGTTTTGGATCATGAAACAAAATGCCATCCATCTATAATATCTGTAAAATACTGACTCTGATCATTGAACCCAACGCAAGCAAAACTTCATTGAAGTTTTTTATTTTTTCTATTTGCCAAGAAAGTGAAATAGAGTTGACAAAGTATGGAAAATAACTATTTTGAGGTGTTGCTTTTTTTTTTCCACCAGAACTCTTCATGAATCATCATCAGCTATTGGAAAAAAATATTCTGCTAAAATATTTAGTACTCTTCTTCTTTTTTTATGCCAGCTGACTTCAAGAAGCTATTTTCCAGAGCAAAGTATCTAAAATAAGTTGGCATTTCTGTAAGCACAGGAAAAAAAATGGCCCACCTAACTCCCTGGGGGTACAGGGGAAAACCTAAATGAAAAAACTGAAAGGAATTTGTTTAAGCCACAGGCAGAAAGGCACACAGGTATGTTATAAACAAAGCTATTTTGTTTTTGCTGTTGCTGGTTTGTTGTTCAATTATGCTTACTCTTCTTTCCCAGATACAAGGGTCCTTCTCATTCACTTTGGTTCAAGGCCACCCAGCTGTGTGATGGGCAGCTGGGGGGATCCTCTCCTTCTGGCTTTTTCCTGCTTTGCTGCAAGTACTGCAGGAGTACTCCAGAAAGCCCAGGTGACACTCTTGCTTTAATCAAACCCAGTGTGAGCACAGGGGTTTTTCTTGGCAGTTTGTGATTTGTTTTTTTAAAACAGGAATTAGTTGATGTCATCCTACTCTCGCCTAACTTCGCCTCATATCCATCCATCTTTTGCATTCTGGTAATCTGGCTGTGTTAGAAGTTGATTTTAACCCCCAGAGACCATAAGCCAGAAGGTTATGTGGATAGTAAAAAGATGAGGTCAGTTGTGGTACACTGCAGTGGGAACCTCCTTATATTACTTATTTCACAAAATATCAGGCACCTGATCTTTGATCTAGCTGCCTCTCTGACAGCCCACAGCAAGGTAATTATTTAGCCAACAAAAAAGGGAGGAGGACAAACTTTGCAAACATTAGTGTTTCTGCGTAAGGGAAATGACTGAACTAGTATTTCAGGTCCTTTTTATATGATTTAAACTCAACCTGCAACAGCCACTGGTATAGTCTAACAACAGGATGAATTCTGTGGATTTTCCCAAACCAAAATACCTGAGGCTTATAGTGCACTTCATGTCTTGAGGAAGTCCTGCAGGGTTTTGACCTGCCTTAATGTTTTCCATGTACTAAGGACCGCTTATCTTGAAAATGAAGAGAGAAGAAAATAGATGGGGAAAGGATGAGAGCCCTGAGAAGCAAATGACCTCTCTTCTCTTTAAGAAATTGTACAATCTTGGTGAGTCTGCTGGAGAAATACAAGGTCTTCATGCAAAGCAAGTGTATGTGTGTCTATAAAGCCATGGCATAACGCCAGTGTCTGAGAACCACACACTGTGGTTTATTTTGTTGCAATTCAAAAGCACAGCTTAAAAGCTGTTCACACCTCATGGAAATGTGTTCAGAACTGTTAACCTACTGCTGATACTTATCCCCTCCTGGAATTAGTGTCTTCTTTGACAATCCAGGGGCCTGCTGTGGAAATAATTATGATATTGCAAACACAGAATTATAAACATTGGGAAGGACAAGGAAAAAAACCCTATGATTTCTTAAAAAATGTGTATCACAGTGTCATGCAAACTACAATGCCTTCACTAAGGAAAAGAACTACAGAAGAATAATGTAGAAATAAGAAAAAATATATTCAGTTGCATCTCTCATACTAGAAAAAGTGACTTTTTAAGATGTTCTCTACATTAAAAATTTTGTTCTGGAAACCAGATTTTTACTCCTATTTGTAACTTCCCTGGAAAATACAAAACACTGATATTCGGAGAAGTTAACAGCCAGCAGTCTGAAAAATTGTCTGTCTCAAGATTATCCCAGCAAAAGCCAGCATCTCTTGCCTTGCTTTGCCTTAAATGTACCCATTGGAAAGACGTGTTAGGTCTGAACATAGGAACACTACATCAGCAAGCCAACACCAAGATAAATACCCTCAGCCACAACAACTGAAGAGTCAGGAAGGTTCACTAAGATTCAGGATTCCAAAATCTCAAAAAGATTTTTTTTCCTGAAGATCTTCAGAAAGAAACTAGATGTCTAGTAAGTATCGGTAAACCACTAAACAATGCAAAAATCAGAAACTTGGCAAGTCCCATCCTTCTATCTTTAACCTCAGTAAGCAACTCTGCTTTTGAGCATTTATTTGCTAATACTGTGAGGATGTTGTTGCACTCAGCACCGGAGCCCATGACACCAAGCCAGGCCATGGGGAAACCTAAAGCTTTAGAAGAAGATTTGGGGATGTGGAGAGTCTGCCCCAAGACAGGTGCTGGCACCAGGTCTGCTCAGACCCGCTGCCCCCAAGACAAGGCGCTTGTGAGCAGAACTTGTTAAACCCAGGGGGGAGGTGAAATAAACATCCCTCTACCTATGCATGCAATTTCCAAATGGATCTAGACAGAAGTCAAATTAAAAGAAAGCTCTTGTGTCTCATCTTGGAGGGATGCTTCTGGCAGAAGAAAAATTAGCCTCTTGGTTATCTCAGGTTGATCCGATTGCAGCATGCTGCCTCTCCCCTTTCCCAGACCTTCAAAGTGAGGAAAAAATAGGGGAAAGGATTGAAATGTGGGGGGTTTTTGTTACCTGTTACATCAGCAATGGGGATGAGGAAGAGCACCACGAGGATCCCCGAGAGCATGGTGTTAATGGTGGGCCCGCTGCCGTGTCTCCACCCCCTGCAGGCACTGCTGCGACTCCCAGGGCCCCGCAGCACCAGCCCTGCTTCCCTGTGTGGCCGGGCAGCACCCTCAGGTGCTCACACAATCTCTCTCCTCCTCTCTCTGCAGCACGTGGTACACTGCCAAGTAAAACCGTAACGGCAATCTTGAACAGGAAGTTTTATTGTTTGATGATTTTAGTCTTAGGAAGTTGCCTCTGCGAAGCTCAGTAATGCTTAAAAGGTGCTGGAAACCTTCATTTCAAGAAGGGACTGTCAGCCCTGTACTGCAAGACGTGGTTGTGTTTGGGGCTCTGCAAGGCTGCTCCTGTCAGGGAGGAATGGAATTCCCCAGGGATGCAGTGCTCTTTAATTACCATGATTACTACACATGTATACTGGTTCCATCATGATGGGAGATGCAAACACCAGTTTCTAAGCTCCTGGTGGCCAGATGTGGCCCCTCAGGAAGCTGTGTGCTCAGGAACCTTCACCTTTCCTCACTCCTAGGAGCAGAAATCTTCCTCTCTTGGCCAGACACATTGCTTCTGCCTGTTTACCCAGCCCCTGGGAACAACAGGATGAATTCTGTTTGTTCATAGTCGTTTCTCTGCATCTGCTTGTTGCCTTGAATGCAGAGCCAATAGTGCAGGAAATAGTGATTTGGAATACCTTCACATTTGGAAAAATATCCCAATTTATCATGAGTGCAACTGTAATCCAGTTAACATCTGGAGTAAAGGCAGCATGCAGCAAGCACATTGCTCAGTCAGTGCTTTCATGGAGGCTGCCTTATGTAAAGGTTTTTCTTCAGCTCATCAGGTAAATGCTCTTTCTTTGTTCTGCAAGCTCAATGTCACCTCCTCCCTTGCAAGACCAGGTTGTGAGAGCCAGGTGATGGCATTTATAACTGTGAGGAGCTCTGGTTATTAACTGTTTATTTTGTTCCAACAAAGTGGAAATATTTAACTGTATCAATGCCTGTCACTATCTTTGATTTATTTGAGAGAAAAGGGAAGGCATTTAGCAGGAAGACTTTCAAGAAAATTGGGCAGTTACAGAGAGAGGTGAAGGACCATGTACTATTCTTTCATATCCCTTAGTACCTGAAGCTTTTAGACCATGTTTTATCAGAAATTGCAAATGCAATTTATGAAGCCTCAGCTGGTATATTTATCTGCAGTCTAGAAATTTAAACAATATTCTGTTTCGTAATCAGTGTTAGTTGCCTGCAATACTCAAAGTTTTGGAATTTCCTCAAATTATTTTAAAAGTACAAAAGAAAAAAAAAGGTTCTCTCTTTCTTAGCCCACTTTTGTGGTATCTAGATAAATGTCCTGATACATTTTTTAGTCATAAGAGTGTACCTGCAGTTACCAATGAAATAGTCTCTGCTTAACTTGTAGTGAGAATCCTTCAAAAAAGTTACAAAATTCAGTGCCTTTTTGCTGAATTGTGTCACAGAGATGAAAACCCACTGCTGGCTCTTGTAACATCTTCTGGCTCTGGTAACTCAACTTACACAGTCTGCATCTTGGCTGTCAGATCCTTTCTGTATTTAGGATATGGACTGGAAATGCACAAGGAGTGCCTTTTACTCTCATCACAGAATTAGAGAATATATTGCAGAGAGAGAGATACTGCCATTCATTTCCCTGTCATTGGCAAAGGGACTCCGTTCAGGTGGAAACCAGATTATGGAAACAGCTGTGCAGGAAGAGATCCTGCTCTAAGAGTACCATTAACAAAAACCTGAGGGAACAGTGTGCACTCTCTAGGTGAGGTCCCATTTATTCCCTTCCATGCCTTATTGCTCCTCATGTGCCTCTCCCATTGTGAGGAGAGACCATGGCACTGAGTGCAAACAGGGACTGGACTGGTGGACTGGAGGAGAGGAAAGAGGGGCCACTGGGCAATTATCCACTGTGGCTCTGGAGACCAAGCTGTGATGGATCGTTTCTCTCTGTGTTGATGAATAGGGGTCCCAATATTGCCCTTTTCAGAGATTCTTTTTTTCAGTCTTTGATTTTAGTTTTGCCTAATCATTTCTTCTTTGATCTCTGGAGTAAGGAAAGGTGCTTTTCTTCCCCCACATAGCTTTTGGCTCATCTGCACTTCTTGATTTTCTAGGATTTTAAAACCCTTGTGTTCCTGAGGGTATGGCTCCTTTCCTTCTCAAAATTGCATCTCTTCCTCTAATTTAAACAGTTAGTTTCCATCCACTTAGATACTTGGCTTCACCACTTCACATGTGTGATCTATTTCTTTTGCCAAAATTATCCTGAGGGCAGGGGAAGAAGACATTTTAGCTTTCAGCAAATCATCTTGTACTTAGGACAAACCACATAAAAGTTTATCTAGGGAAAAAGAATGTGTGAAAATCTCTGTCAGTATGCCCTCACTTTTAAATTTTCATTATTCTCTCACCTCTCGAAGTATCTCTCCTTCTATATCCTGAGCATTACCCAAGGGTGTTCTGCAGTAACATTAATTCAGGCAGTATTGACTTCTATTCTTACCCCATTTTCCATTCATATTTCAGTCTGTTGAGTCTGTCTGTACACTGGCAGACAGGATCTGCTTGCTGTCACAGCAATGGAAATCCAGACTAACACCGTAATTTCAGTAGAACTAGAGCTGTGAGAGCACAGAAAGAGCTAAAAATGCCATTTGGCCATGTTTGGAAAAAAAAATGTTTCCATCCCATCACAAAATGGCTGAAATTGCAGTCCAAGAGAAGTAAATTAAAGGTTTGTAAATAGTTTTCCAGGGTACACAAGAATCTAGACTATGGGTTTGGGCTTTTTACTCATCACTGTATGTAAATAAAACAACAGTCTAGGTATTTGAGCATAGCTTTTCATGCCTACTGTTAAAAAACCAAGCACTGACATGAGCTATGACCTGAGTTTCAGAGAAATCTAACAGGATCCAGTATGGTTTCTGAAGCAAAATATGCTTCTGAAAGGTTTTTGAAGGATACTTCTGGATATCTCTAAGAGTACCAAGAAATCCCAAGCAGGCTGCCAGTTTGCCTTTACATTAAAGAATGAGGAGGTAATGACCCACATATCCTCAGCCAAGTGTTCAGCTGTTAAACAAGGACATTCCATATTTGTTATGATTAAACAAATGGATAGTTTAGAAGGTAATTTTAAAATAAATTAAGCATTCCTTCGGGCACTGGAAGTTGCATAGTACCATAACTGTTCCCAGCACATACTCTTGTTCTCAAGCAAATAAAAATGTATATGCATGCTAGAAAATAATTGCATCAATATACTATCATTCACTATTTCTGAAAAGTCCAGTCTGATGGGAGACAGTAGGTCTCTAAAATTCCCTTTTAACTACTATAGACAATTAACTTTACTATCCCTATACTGTCCTGCAGCTACATAGTAAGATTAAATTTAACAGTTGTCTGAGACAATCTTCCTCTTGCTTCCCTACCATAAAAAATCATGACACAGGCCTTGAGTGAGTAGGCGTTCTTTTGATTGTTCTGCATGCTTGTACATTGTCAGCTGCTAAAGTAAATGCTTTCTTTCTTACAACTGTAATTCTTAAAGCATCTTGATTCTTCCATTGCTACTTCAGATAATGATTTGATTTGAACAGTGCTATGCACCCTTAGTACAAATGGAAAGTTGATTCTTTCACATCCTTCCTTCTGTGAGTCCAGGTACCTTCATATGACAAGTGCAAGCATTACCCTTAGTAGGAAATATCAATATACTCCTTCAGGGGCAATTTTGTTTTTCTGTAACTTAGAATGTTATAACTGATGTCTGGTACGTACGAACCTTCCAGGGCCGGAACTAAATATGACATGTCATGGTGGAAAGGGAACTTTCTCTTTTGGAAAGGTGTGAAATTTTTGTTTCCAGCCCTCAATATAGTAGTCCTAGTGTGTCACTAACATAGGACTAAGCACTGCCATCAAACACATATAAACCTGAAAGAGCTTAAGAGAATCCTTCCCTATTTGAGAAAAGAAACATTTCCTTGACAGACTAAATATTTTAATGCTACTAGATGAAGCTGTTCATTAGTGCTTGCTGGGCAAGGGGCCCGAGTTCACAATTGAACATTCCTGGCTCTTACCAGGTTAAAAATCTCATCCAAGTTTCAAAGTTGTAACCGTTTCTTCTGGCTGTTGGTATTCTTGGTTTGAACTGTTAAAACAAGTCTTAAAGGAGGTAGATTAATGAGTAGCAGAAGAATGGCTCAAAGCTGCATGATTAACTCCTTCTGTTATCTGCCTGTAATCTGACATATGGCTGCTGCTTCATTAGAGGCCAGTGTTTAGGTATGAACACCTGAAATAAGGCCCACAGGTGAGTACATATGTATGCTAAATCTTGTGTGATAAAAGCATTTAGAGATTAGGGCTAGAAGAAGGATTTTTGTTGACTGAACTGCTCAGTGCTTTTTCCTCTTGGGTAGAGAAGGTGAAGAACCCTACATATCACCATGGAAGACACAGCAACAAAGCAGTTGTCCAGTATAGGAAGGAGTTTGGCACGTCTCATTCTTTCAA
>NW_005054298.1:22973459-22994770 GCF_000277835.1 Geospiza fortis | reverse complement strand
GATAATAAGCACTGCAGATATATTACAAACAATTTTAAATAAGAAGAAGCATCTTCCAAAGAACTTAAGACCTAGAAATCTTGAGCAGGCAAATTCAAAATTCATCATTGTGCGAAAAGACAGCTTCCAGGACCTGACTGTGTATATCTTCTTCAGAGAAGTTACATAGATCTCTAAATACCAGTACAAAGATTTCTGTCTGCTGGGACTGGGTTTTCATATCTGAGGGCAAGGTGGAGTGTCATGGGGAGGTCCTGTCTGAAGATTTGTAAAGGGCTGCTGAGGGAAGAAGGCTTTCTGGGGCTGTACTGAATGGCAGTCCCGTGGAACAGGAGCCCAAGCTCCTGTAATTCCTGTAGGAATTACTTATCCAATATGATCTGACTAGACTTGGCTTCTCTGCCATCTGTGCCAGCATTTCCTTTTGGAGGGAAAAATAGACCAAAATTTTTGCTGCCAAAAGAAGGGCATGAATGGTATGGATAATCAGGAATCCAGAGCCCTGGGGCAAAGTAAGAATGAAATCAAACTGGTGGTGTAGACACTTGAGTCACTTGGCAAATGTTACCCATAGTAAGGGAATGCTGTAGCTGAGGATTCCAAGGAATTGCCTTTATTTGTAGAGAATAATCTGTATAGACTGTATTTATGGGTAAAGCCTTAGCTAGAAAAAGCATTTTCCCCTCCTCTGGGTTCATCAGAACCAGCACAGCGCAGGCTCAGCTCAGTATATTAGGCTCTAAGACTGTCATGTTCAAGCTCATTTTAAAAGCTTTCACTGTTTCACATCCTCAGTGTTGTGTTACTTTTTGTCTTGCCCTGCATTTCACAATGATGGTAGTGGTGCTATCAGCAGAGTGCATGCATGGTGAAGCACTGACTTTTACAGTTCTTCCCATTTACACAAACTTGGAAGGAAGCATTATTCATATTTATGAACAATTGAAACTGGAATGGAGCACTCCACACAATGAGAGCCCCTTTGAGGAAGTGTCAAAGGGCTGCCCAGCAACCTCACTCATCCAATGGAATATATTCTTTGAGATTACTTCATTCTGAATATTCCTCACAGGAAGTAATTATTTTGGTGCACACTAACTTGTTGGATAAGCATTTCCAAATTAGTCTTTTTCCTGAAGACAGTGGCTTCTTTACGCCTAGGCAAACCTAGCTGATGTCCAAATTCAACAACTTTCTGCCTGAGAAGTGCCCTATTCTTAGACTGTGGTGTTGCCAACACCAACCCACAGAGTTGTTTTCTGCCAAAATACTATGAGAAACAGACTTTTCATTGTATTTCTGCTGCTTCAAAAAGTACTGAGTCATAGCACACTGGAAATGTTTGTGCAGGGCTGCATAGGAAAACATCATAAACACATTAGAAAGAGTTTTAAATATTTCCACATAGGAACTAAGGACCAATATTCCTGATTCTTAACTGAAAAGTGCTGGAAACAGAGAGAAATCATTTTCAAATCACAGTAGGAGGCATCTTCTTATTCATTTGGAGATGCATGTGAATTCTGATAAGTGCTTATTAATTTTATAGTGGATTTTTTTCTTAGGAAATAAAGCCTGCATTTTTTTCAGCATGCCAGCATTCCCTTAAACTATTCCTTTAAACAGGAAATTGAAAACAATCGCTTTGCTGTTTACAAAGACCTTGCTGGGTTCAGAGGGTAGGAAACCTTGCTGGCTTAAAGAGGAGGAGAAAAAGATCATATGGTGGTTTATTAGAAGTCTCATCCACAGAAGAAGCCGAGAAAATATCCATCCTTTATTTCAAAGGTGTCCAGTCTGTCTATTGGTGCAAGCCATAAGACCCTGTAGGGAGCCACCTGAATGTTTAGGTGTCTCCCCTGATGTCTCTTGAGCCCAAGAAGTGTTGGTCCCCCAGACATGGCAGTGGCACATCCCTCAGCACAGGAGCAGCTGGTGCATGCACAGCCCTGTAATGCAAAGTGCCACTCGCTGCCCTTGGCGTGGCCAGTGCCCAGGGGCTCCCACCAGACAGCACAACTTGCTCTTACAAGCTAAACCTCACCTCAGAGGTCATCCCAAACTGCCTGACAGCCAAGCACCATGTGCCAGAACAGCCTGGGAAACTCGAGCCCATAGGCAGCTATTAGGATTGGAACGCTTCCGCTTCACATTGCTGCTGCCCTGTATGCATATGAATTCCTCTCTAATAAAAGCAGAATAATCTCCTCTCTTCCTGTACACAAAGTTGGACCCTGAAGAGATCCTGCTATGTATCGCTTATTGCAGCTGTTGGATAATCTTTCAGATGATATTAAAATACAATCAAATTCTAATATCTCACTAAGCTTTGGAAGTTATTAAAAGCAGTGTAAAACCTCTGGTTTTGCTGATTTTGGGACAGTCTGGGAGTTTATAAGAATTGAAGTACATTTTTGTAGCCAGCTCTATTAAGGTTTTATGATAAAATTGGAGTTCATGATTAAATTTCTGAGCTTTTAGTTTTATGCCTTGGAAACCTGAAGTTTTCTGCTGTCGTTTTTCTATGGCTTCAGTGGATTATTATTGATGACTCTATTAACCCTAATTCTGCATTCTATTTGCATGTTCTTTTTTTAAAAGAAAAAGTCTCACAACTCTCCAAAGTGTCCATGTGGTTCATAAAAAGGCAATAATTAATTCAGTCCTCCTTTCGTAATTGGAAGTAATTTTGTAAATGCTTTTTACAAAACAAATTATTCTATATAACATTTTGCCTGTTCAGCCAAATTTCTCTTAGTTAGTATTACTTAAATTTCCCTGACTAGTTGCATGTGGGTTTTGTATTATATGTAGTATCCTTGGAGGTTTTTGCAGAGCAGCACTGTAAGATAATAGACACATTAGAAGTAGCAGAGATTTGGAAATAGAAAAAAGTAATTCATAACTCTTCTCATAATCCCATCTCACTCTTGGTTTCCAGGGGTCATGTTTATTTAAGCTGTTAGTTTAACAATGTATTTGAGTGTCCTAAACATTTTGTAAACAATTTTTAATACAGATTATTATTAATAATTATTATCTGTTCAGAAACTGATATGCTTCCATCATTATTCTCCTGTTTTAGAGGTTTCACATCCTCTGTCAGAAACAATGGCATGTGAATTATGCAAACAGCCATATACCCTTGGGGGCTTAAAAAGTAATTTGGGTATTTTTAGAGACATTGGTCTCCAAACAACTCATCAATTGAAATGTATTTGTATAATCTGTTTGGTGAATATTTATGATTAGTCCTACAAACACAGGAGTCAGGATAATGTGATGGTCAAGTCACAAGTAGGAAAAATGTACTAAATTAAATGAATCACTTATTACCATAAACAATTCATCCAGCTCTGGGTCTGGGAACTAATAAAGCTAGTAGAAATAGATATCTCTTTTTCTGAATGCCTAGAGGGGATTAACTGTGTGAGGATATACCTGTATAAAGAAAGTAAATATCTTTGATTGTACCAGGGGAACTATTTGAAAGAGCCCAATCTCTAGTACTACTGTAATAATGGGAAGGAGAAAGTGTTTAGCTCTTTATTTGACCTGTATGGGAGTAAAACAGCAGCCTTACTTTTCAGTCTTTCCACTTGACTGTTTTGTAAAGAGGTTGCACTGACATCATCACTTTGATATTTCTTGGCTCTTGACTTTTCCTTTCATCCCTGGGAGTAGGTTATACTAGTTTTCCCTTGTTCATTAACCTAGAGTAAGGCATTGAGTTTAAGCTAATATCAGAGCATTAGAGCCAGCATCGGTTCTGGACAGGCAGAAGCCTATGAAGGTGTGGGGAGCCAGAGCCAGCGCAGGAGCTCTTGAATTCTCTCTGCAGCCTGGCTGTAAACAGGTGCAGGAAGTGCGAAGAGCACAGGACGTGCACATGGCAGGCATGCACAGGCAGCCTCCAGGCAGGTGGAGTGCACTGTGCAGCTGCAGCCAGCTGAGGGGAAGCATCCTTTGAGACTGCAGTGTAGATTTCAAAGCAGAAGGAACAAATGTGGCGTCAGGGCCCAGGTTGCCCCTTTGCTAGGGATGCCTGTTTGTTATGGTCCTGCCTGTCGATGAAGAGCAGTGATCTTGGGCTGAGCAGCTGGGGAAGGGCTAATTATCTGGGATCTGGGTGCCAGTATGTTGGAGTTCCAGAACACCCCACTCAGCTCTTCAAACAGCATTGGCCTCTTTTAATCTGTTCAAAAGAGAGAACTTCTGTTCCTGAGTAGCATTTGAGTTCATTGCATCTTGCTGAGAATAATATAACTCACATGGATCTAGGGAGTTATGGGCTTTCGTAACAAAAACCATAGCTCTAAAGAGCACCCTCCTTTGCTACCATCTGCCTGCACTGCAGTGTGTTTCTTTGTCCATGCTTTCATCTACAGTGTGTTTACTGGAACAGCAGCCCATTTTAACCACACAGCAAAGTCATCCGTGTATATTTCCTTGCCCAAAAAATATTCTGGTTTGTATGAATATGAATGTGTAAATGTCTAAAACACTGTATGATATTTGCTGCTTTTTAAAAAAGGTCAGCATTTGAACACAATGTGACCAGATGGAAATCCTGGTCCCAGAAAAATCGATATGATTTTTGACATGGATTTAATTGGGTCAAGATTTCTTACCCACTTATCATTTGGCCTATTGAATTCTGTTAAACTGGTAAGCCTAGACTACAGACCCTGTGAGAAGACTGTCTTCCCACATTTTTATAATCTGTTTTTTGGAATATTCCATCATATGGATGGAATGTTCTAAATGTTCAGAACATTGTCAAAAATGTTCTAAAGCTTTGATGCTTTCCCACCCTCTCCGCCACTTTGTAATAACTAGCTAATCCTGATTCTAGTTCAGTTCTAGGACAGGACATGAAATAAGAAGAGTTGTAGGTGTTCTTCAGTTAATGTAAAGATGCAGCTTTTTACTTTAGGTCTGCTCCCCTAATGTTTGCAAGTACTCATGTTTTGTGTGAGATGTTAACTGTAGGCTGTGGTATTATTGTGTGGTTACATCACACTCTAGGAAGTGTGCTGGAAGGATGTAGATTAGCTTGTTGATTTGTTACTCATTTTTGGTTGTTCCATCAGCATTTCATTGTTCGAGTAAGACATATATGGGCTGAATTTTGATGACTTCAGACATATCATCTTACATGTCATAGATATAGGCACCAGCTGAAAGGCTTGAGATCAGTTTCTAATCCAAGCAGATCAGAATTTGAAAAATATGCAGAGTTCGGCTCTTGAAACCATAAGGTCTAATGCCTTCTAAATGTGCTCTCTTACCACAGAGCAAATGCACAAGTCTTGTCTAGCTTGTCATCTAAATTTTCAAAGCCATTGTTGCTATCAGGTAGCAGATGTGTTTAGATTAAATACAATTTCAGGACGATACAGTTGTGCTACCTTGTGGGCAGTTGACATTGATGATTTATATACTTGGGCAAATGCCCTTTAATGGATATAGCTAAGAACCCACAGAGACAATTGTATTTCTCTCAGCAAGACCAAATGTGTCTAAGAGTGACATAGTCAGCTGTCTCTGTAGCCCTTGTGAAAACTCTGATGATATGAGGCTGTTTTCTGTGATGGGGACTAGAAGCACAAGATACTTTTGCAGCTGGAGATGCTGCCATTTTTTTAAAACTTTCACAAATGACTCTCTGCACCTTGCATCAGATACCATGAACAGATAAGAATGCATGAGAGGCATCCACACTTTAGTGCTGTCTGGCAGAAAATATCTCTACATGCTGAAGAAACAGAAGGCTTAGAGCTCTTCTTGCTATTCAGTTAAAATGCTGGCCTTGTGATCAGAATAATAAAAACACAATCAACATCTTATTTCCAGAGGAGGTAAGTGCTTCCAGCTTCCATGACCTTCTTTTGGAAATTGAAAGAGAAGGAAGAGAACAAAATAAAGAATGCAGACCTCCAGAATGCATATTTTAAAACGTTCAGAAATTTGGTTGGGAAGCTCCTGCTCTGGACAGACATAAGGGAAAGTCTGCTAAGAAAGAAAAGACAGGTATTAGGAAACTAGAGGATTGCTGAGCATGAGTATACCAGCGTGGCAGTAGCATATAGGATTGAAACATAACTGCAAGAACACGAAGTGAAGTAACATGAGTAAATTATGTAATGACTAAGAAACACTTCTACAGGTACACAAAAGAAATATATAAAATAAATCCCAGGGAAATGGCTCATTACTGTACAGAAAGGGGAAATGTTACTCAGAAAACCATGTGCTGTTTTGGACTCAGGGGCTTCAGGACCCAGCCGCAGGCAGATAATCAGCACAACAGACACCATAACAAAGCAGTATGGTCTGCACCTAGAGTAAGGAAAGAAGTGGTTGGAAAGGGCATAAAGAAGCCAAATATATTCAAATGAACTGGTCTTACAGTTCATTTGAATATATTTGTTACATTCAGTTACAATGAATTACAGCTCAGAATACTTTGAGAATTACCTGATGTACTTTCAAAACCATTTATGGTTCTCTCAAGAAAGCTGAGGTATCAAGAAGAGAAGAGGGCAAACATAATACTTGTTTTTCTCTATTTTTAAAGAAAAGTCAGAACATTAGAGAGAGCTCAGCTTATTTCAGTTCCTGAAAAAACACTGGAAAAATTAGTCAAGCCATTATTCATAAGTACTGAAAGGAAAAATTGTGGCTCTCTGAATAACAAACTGTGACAAAACATCTGATTTCATCATTGGATGAGGTAATCCTTACCATACTGACAGGGAGAAGCAGTAAATTACATATATCTTGATTTTCATAGGCTTCTGGCAGAGCTTTTTGTAAGCAAGAAAGAGAAACATGGTCAGATGAAAGTATCAAACTGATTGGAAACAAGGCTCAGTAGTTACAGGCAATTTGCCCTCAAAATAGAGGAATAAACTGAGTTCCTTGGTTCTTAGTTCTATGAGAGTCGGTCTGTCCTGGCACTGTTCATTACTTTCATTAATAACTTAGATGATGAATAGAATCTGCTTTTCAAACCTGTACACATAGCATTGGGTGGGAGGGAACTGCAGGTGTATTGGGGGGCGTAGGATTCAAACTGTAGAACTGGTCTTACACCAAACCAGTAAAGTGCAAGGTTCACCAGCCATGCAGGAGCAGTCTGCAGCATAAGTATGCAGTGAGGAACAACAGGTGAGGTAACAGCTCTGTGGTGGGAAAAAATGGCCTATGAGAATCTGAATCAGCCATGCCTTTAGCTAGAGCAGCAAGTGGTGGTTGGGGCAATATGCAGACAGAAAGCTGTGCCCAGCTGGAAGGAGATGAGACAAGTGCAGTAAGATCAGTCAGAAGTCTGGAAAGGATTGAGGAGTGTGTGTTCACTCACTGAAGAGGGGACTGAGGGGAGAATAGCGATCACCAAATACACAAAAGACTGCTGCAAAGAGGAAGGCAATTGTGTGTCCTCCATGTCTGTCGTAGGCAAGGCAAGAACTGATGGGATTGCACTGCAGCAAGCCAGATTTCAGCATTAGGAAAAACTCTCTGAAGGGCAAGAGTACCCCAGCAGAGCAGCAGAGTGACCACAGGTTTCCATCTCTGGTGCTGGAGTCTTTAACTGGTTAGTCATCCCTCCAGAGTGGTTTAGATGTTGGACAAATCCTGTTTTGGATCACAATCCCCTTATGCCTCTTTTTCTATTGACATTGAAAAGTGTAACACATCACAGTGAGCAGGTAAAGCCCTTGTAAAGCTTCATGAATCTTTTGTAGCTTAAGTCTGTTCATTTTACTACAAGATCATAAATGTAGAGAGAATATTTGCACACAGCATCCTGCCACACGTGGAACAAATGACCTGGTTTTCTTTGAAATACTTCATGTAAAAAGGGGTTCCTTGATTGACTCCTAAAATTAAAACAGTACACCTCAAATGTAGTTTTAAGCATTATAGCAATTGTTCACCAGCTTGTTGAACCCATTACATTTTTAGTAAGGACTACTCTCAGTTTTGGAATTTTTAATTCAAGAACAATCTTTCTAGGGAAGAAACCCTGCTAAAATATGCAGTCAGGTAGCTGGTGGCAAGTTACTACATATTGATTATAGGTCTAATGGCAAGCTGTAGACGTCAAAAGGGCAAGCTCAGTAGCCAAACATTGCTTGTTCACAAACACTCGTGGCTCATGCATCTGGAAGTTTCTTTTATGGGAAAAAGATTTATTTGAAGATTTCTAGTACTCCTGGGCTTCCGTTCCATAAAATCCAGCAAAACAGCTGTTGTTGTGATATTTTTCTGTGTTTCCTGCTTGCAGCTTCAGCTGAGACTGGGATGTGTACATAATAGCACAAGAATGGGAGCACAGAGGTACAAGGCATCTGACACTGCCACATTCAGCCAAGTCACCCTGGAGAAAAGGCTGGCCAGTGGCCTCACTGTCCCTGTGTCATCACAGGGTGTTTCTAATGTACTGAACTCTTTTTCCTGGAAAGGGAGGCACTACTTGAAGCAATATGTCTTACTATAAGTAGTGTTTATTCAACAGAAAATACCCATCCCAACCCAAGACACAGTCTTAAACTCTCACATAGCCTGTGATGGGAAGCTTTGAGAAAAGAAAAAAGAGCCAGACAACTCCAGCTATTTATGATTTAGTGACCTAGTGACCTAGCAGGGTTCATTCTGCTTCTTTCTGCCCCCCATGGTTTCCTAAATGAATTTCTAAATTTTGCCCACTCTACAGAATTAGAATCTTCTGTTTACAGCTCTGTGGTCCCTGCTTCTCTTGCAGCTGGTACTATCCCTCAGGAGGACCTGCCCTTCTCCAAAATAATGGGCCTGGAAACCTCCTGAGAGGTTCTCTGGGAATATGCCCGTGTCTGTGATCACATGATACACAAGGCAGTGCAGTTCTCATCTGCATCCTGTTCTTCATGCATAGGGAGCATCTCTCTCTCCAGTCTCCTCCATTCACCTCTTTGTTTTCTCATTCCCTTCTGCCTTTCTTCACTGTACAAGATTGCACACCACAGGACACTTTTTTCCAGCCACTGCCCTGCCTTGCTTGTTTTGTGGATATTTATCCTTTTTGCCTCATACCCTTTCCTCTAGACTTTGTAGAGGCCCTTAGAAAATGGGTGCATCTCTACTGGTTTCTGTGGTTTCTTTTGCAAAGGACAGTCTGTCCCCAAGTCCAGCCAGATCTTTGCAGACATTTATTCAAGCTGCCAAAATCCTTGAGGTTTGCCCATTTAGTTTCTAGCCAGTGTGCTGGAGTTGTTTGCAAAATGCCATGGTAACAGTAGAAAACACTGCTGTGTCATTTCATGGTAATGAACAGTCTGAGGAGCTGAGTCTGACAGTCTCAGTGGTCTTCTTCTCTTTCTTTTTGTCCACTTCTCATAACCCTTTGAGTAAGGATGTTTCTGTGTCAAGAACTGGCCAGCCCAGACAAACACAATCTGTTCAGGTCAACTAGACATGATTGCAATACAAGTAATAGGACATGTCAAGATAATGGTAGGTAGCAGATGCATCATAGCAATTCTACAACTTCTGGAAGCTACATGGAAACAATATTGCCCAATGGGAAAGTAGAGGAAGCTTTTTCTGGGTGACCAATGAGATAGAAATGATTGTTAAATCTGCAAGGCTTAAATAAAATACTATTCACTGGTTTTTATCTGCAAAGTTAATTAACCAAATGTCTTTTAAAAGAATAGGATTGTGCTACTAAGGTGAGAAACTAAAATCCCCCTGGAAATTATCTCTGTTCTTCATGTCTTTTTGGTGCTGCACCAAAGAACAGCAGTAATTTTACCTGAGGAATGAATGCTTGTCAGAGTGCAGCAGAGATCTTCAAGGTACTGTTTTCTTCTAGTTTTGAATCAGATACAGCTTGACCTTTGCTCACTACTCGATGTTACTTCTGAGTTGAAAATACTGACGTGTTCTGCTACAATGTAATCATTGTATTGGTGCAAGTGCAGACCCATGAATCAGAAGAGTCCCTTTGGTTTTTTAACTCTAGTGGTTTGAGTCACAGCACTACAACATGCAAGAACATACCCTCTAATGCTGGGAACCATTCTTACTATGCCTTTAGTCTCTTCCTTATTGTCTCTTCAGGTTTGTTTCATTGTAGTGCATTTTGAACGCACTGAATTTTATCTATGAGACAGAGACAAATACAGCTGCTTAGAAAATCTGCCCTGTACTCTTCCTAATTAAAAACAAATAACATATGACAAAGCTTGTTTCAGGTTTGAATGAGTTTTGTATAAAGGTTCAACTTCATTTTTTTTTTATCTGGGCAGATTACTTCTCTGGAAAAATTACTGCTATCAATTTCCTGGAGTATCTCATTAGTAAATCCAGTAATTCATGTTGCCATTAGACTGCAAGGGATCCTAGCTTAGAGGTTCACCTGCTTCACTTGCTGTAATGAGCATCAATCTTGAGTGTAGGAATGATTTTTAGCAGAAAAAAGGCACCATTTTCTAACCTGTGTCCCACAGGATAATCATAACTAGGGTACAGCCCTCAAATCACAGTGTAGTCTCAGGATGGGGCTGTGGAAAATGTCAAATTTTCAGAAGTCAGTGATAAACAAAATTTTTTTTGGCCACTACCTGAATTTTTGTGTGCATTTTCTCTTTAATATAAATTATCCTCAGCAGTCTGTCAGCATGGCGCAGTTTAGTTCTGATTTGAAAATGAATCTAAACCATCCCACAGTCAATTCCCAGAAACTCTGTTCCTGAAAACACCAATGAAGCAATATAAACTCAGTAATAACAAATAATGACTGCAGCTTAATGAGGGGTGGCAATTCTGCTCCAGGGAGATATGTAATGGATGTGGCTGCTCTGGTAGCTTGATCTTGTGCCAGTTCCCTTCCCTTCATGTTTGTTCATCCCTATCTTGTTGTATAGACAAAGTCAGGAGCTGCTCCAGTGTGGGGAGGAAGGCCAGCATCCAGATGCTATGCTTGGCCTAGAGCTCCCATGCCAGCCTGGCCTAAGGTCTCCTTTCCTTTGGAACAAGGCAAAAAGCAGGTGTGTCTTTATCCCTGTATGAAGAAATTAGCTTTTTTTCTGCATATCTCTGAGCTGGAACATTGCTTTTGAAGCATTGGTGTCTTGTTTAATTTGGTGTTTCAATTACTGGGTGCAATAGGCTGCTCACAAAGTGAGCTCAGCAATTGAAAGGAATCTGTTATGTGTTTTCAAAACAGCACTGAAAAATAGTGAGGCTAGAAATCAGGACACAGAACACACATGCATTCAGGCTAGTAGACCTTTAATGCCAGAGCTAGGAAACAAAACAAAACTGAAAAGAAAAGCAAGTGGCCTCTCCTTCTCCTCTTCATCTTTATTTAGGGTTACTCTAGGCTAACCACTTAGGGGAGGCAAATGTTTTCTGTCTCTCCTTGCTTCTGAGACTGATGCCTTCAAACCAAGTTAACAGTACTGGATATACAGCTGTCTTGAATTCAAAGATATCTCAGTAAAGAGCACATACCACCCTCTGTGAAGGGCCTTGTTTCAGACCAAAAGTAAATAGCCAGTGTCACAGAAACCTGCATAGTGATCAAACACTGGAAAACATAACTAGATGTTAAAATCGTTAAAATTGCCTTCTTTGTATGATGCTTTAAGTCAGTGAATTGAACCCAGAAGAGAGATTTTAAACATTAGCCAGTCAAAACACAAGCACTCTTAGTTCTAGAAATATTTTTGAGAGTAGTCTTTCCTGTTTATTGCTGTTAATAATATTGTTAATAATTCACCTATCATTCAGAAGTAGATGACCTTTGCTGCCATACCTCCTTTCAAACATGATAATAAGCAGCAATCTTTACAGTTTTATTTGTTTTTTCTTTTTCTTATATAATTTATTATATATTTAAAACCCTGCAGAAGCTTTTACTAGAGATAAAAGGTTCATCTTTGGTCCTTCCTCCTCCTTGTAGTATTGTCTTTATCAAAGCAAAACACTTGTGTATTTATTTATATATTTATTTGTAAATATCTGATTGATTGTCCTTAGAAAGGCCCAAGGTCAACAAGATTGTACTAACTGTCTGCTCCCAACTCCATTTCCTGAAATCCTTTCCCAAGGAAACAAGAATGAACTTACAGAGTCCTGCTCCTTCAGCACACCAAGAAAAAAAAATTGCCATTTATGCTTCACTTACTATGTGATACCTGAGATAATTATCTCTTCCTGTCTATGCATAAACTATTTTAGATATATACTAACAAAACCTAAGGCAAGCATTGCTCAGATCTTTGACTTGTTGTTGCTGTGTAGATTTCAACTTCTTGAATATTTAAGGAAAGAATGACTTGGTGGTTAAACACAAGTGTAGGAGTCAAGAGGTCTGGATTCTATTTCTGTACTGTTCCAAGGTTTCCTGTACGCCTTTTTACCAGTTACATGGCCCCTTTGCATTTTTATACCCATTTTTATTCTTATCTACTAAATGGGGAATAGTCATTGCTTCATACATGCTGCTGCTGTGAGACTTAATTCATGTTCCTCTGAAAGAATTTCAGGTTTCTTCAGAAGCAAATAGAAGTAGAACCTCATCTCAGATTAATTATTCCTTGAGCTGTCTCTTGAATGTAACCTCACCCAAAGGGAATGGTATTTGTAAATGTCATCCTTAAAATGAAAAATCTGTTCTCCTTTTTCTGCACCTCCATGCCTTTTCCACTTCCCTTCTTTCTCTTCCAACAAGCTGCAGCATTCTTAAGATACCTCCTCATCCTCTGGGGCACCCAGCTGATCACCAGCTCAGGGTGTGGGGTTTGTTTTACATGGAGGTGTCCGTTCACTTATATTGCAACTCTCTTTTCTCTGTCTCTGAGCAGGCAAACAGCTCTGCAGAAAGAATAGAGCATATCTGTATTTGATTTAAACAGACATTTGGAACAAGCTGGGCATTTCAGGGAAATGACTGGTCTTTAGTTTCATTTAAAACAAAGGGATTCCCAGACATTTCTGTGGACTTGGGGCTTTTAATCATCTCTTGAGAGTTTCTGAACATGAAGCGATGAGATACTACAGCGCTCTTGGACATGCATGTTTCAGTTAATGACTGATTACTGAATGATGTGTTCCTGAAACAGCATAATACAAAATTTACAGTGTTTGCATGAGGAGAGAAGAGGAGCGCTTGGTGGGAACTGGATATGTTGTCTAGGCCTGATAAACTAATCAGCAGCTTTTATTATTGGTATAAGTGTTTAATTAGTGTCATCTTCATGCTGGCTCAGCCAAGTGTGTCCGTTTTAAGGCTGTGCAAGGACTGCAGATACTGATGTGAGTTGTGAGATGCAAGCCCTGATTCTGAGCATGCTGGATATCCCAGAGGCAGGGGTAGGGCAGCCTCACAGCCCCTGCTCAGGCTGGCCTTATGGAGTAAAGGACAGTGGTGACCAGGGTGATCCTGCTGGTCCCCAGGGTGCAAAACCAGCACCAGGACTGCGTGGGAGAGGAAGGCCTTTGCACCCAGAACACGACTGCACCCTGATTGCTCTAGACTAATTGAGTAGCCCAGAGGACACACAGCAGGGATGCACTGCTGAAATCACTACACAGCTGCTCACTTGATCTCCTGAAAGCCCCATTGTGCACTGCTCAGGAAGGGGATCCTTGCATTTAATCTGCACATATACAGAGGTCAGTTCACTGAGCTGTGTGAGATAACCACTGATTTTCAAATCTGTAGGATCCTTCTGCATATAACAGAATGACTACTGAGACACTCAGTGTATTTTGGGGGAGCATCGTTGTTGTAAATGCTTTGTCAGAGAGATACTACAAGTAGAATAAGCATTAAAAAAAAGTGTGGCATAAAATTTGGCATATAAAGAAGACAGGAATACAAGTTGCTACCAGTAGGTATAAGTGCTGGTGCTAAAAAATACTTGATATTTGGAAGACCTGAAGAAACTCTCATCAGAAATAAGAAAATAAAAACAGAGGAGCAAGATTTGAAACATTGACAGCCATGAAAACAAGGAGAGGAAGATGGAGCTTGCTGCAAAAGGGAGAGGAGGCAGAGCTAGCAGGAAGCCAGGATTAAGAGAGGACACACACTGTGAGGGTGCCAGAGTGTGTCAAGCTCAAGGTCCCATATTCCCATGCATTGGGTGCCAAGTATCACCAGCTATCAATGGTTTATATGTGGGTAGGCTGGTTATTAGATGAAGAACCTTTGCTTTCTGCCCTTTTCTCCTTTTCTCTGTCAGTTAGGAAGGGGAGATGTTGAGGGAGTTGCTTAATGCATGCTGTGGACATCAGCTGTCAGAGCTGCAGCACTCAAACCCCTGCAGTGTTGTCAGGGAACACAGGGCTCCTTTAGCAGTAACTTTAGGAAGTTGCATTGATCAGTGGGAAAATTATTAAAAGGCTAAATGGATATATTTATGGTATTTGGCCTGCCGTAAATTGTCTCACAACAAATGTTTTCATTTTCCACTCAGTTTTCTCCTGAGGATTAAAACATACAGCTCTCAAAGTGACAGACTTGGGAGAGCCTGGGAAAGCAATGATATTGCAAAAACCATGTGCCCCTCCTACACCTTCAGTACATTCTTCTCATTACCACAAACTGTCCTCAGGAACACTTGATCTGAATTAACTACTAGCTCTGCAATATTTTAAAGATCTCTCTAGGCTGTTTCCTGCCCTCCCCATGCTCCCTTACTTGGGCAGATATCCTAGTGAAGGGCCATGGGAGTTTTGCTTGAGACATCTGTTCAGATTTCTATTTCTTCTTTCTTCTTTTCAGCCAATGTTTTGCTCCTTTCCTTTGACTCTTTGTTGCTTAGTGCAAAGTGAGGAGAAGAAATGACTAGGTGATACCAAGTAAAGAGAAAGAAACCTGTCAGAAAGGAACAGAAAGGGCTCAGACTAACGGGAAAGACTGGAACCTGGGAAAAATTAATTTCGTAATACCTCCCAGCAGTGCTGGACACAGCTGGTTTGGTGTATACACTTTGAGTTTGGCTATCCAATTCTTGTCTCACTAAACACATCCTCTTGCTTTGTAGATGTAATTGCCTGGTCAAAATTAGCTTAATTAAGTGTGATGAAAAAGGCAATCTGTTGAATGGGCAGCTGCCCCTTGCATTATTTCAGGTCTGGGAAGGTTTGGTCTTAAAGCAACACTAGGGAAGGATTGGATTTCTGTAACTCTGAGCTACCTTTTTAGTGTCCTCTCCGAGGGTGCCTATGCTTTTGTACTCACTGCATCCACTCAGCAGGTTAAACAGCCACTCAAAAAGAAATGGCAGGCAAAATGAAAATATAATTAATTCTTATGGATGATTTGAACCACTAGAGAAACTTTTTTTCCTCATGAGAAGAGACACATTGCAGCACTTGAGCCAGGAAGCAGGTGAAAGTCAGAGATGTAGCTATGCTTATTTCTTTTTTTGTGATAAGTTATTGTCCCTGTATAGACACGTAGGTGGCTGTATACATTTTTTTTCTCATTTAAACATATCTAGCAGCCACTTGGTTTTATTTTTCAAGATGGGTTTAGGTTTATTTCATTTTTCAATTCCAACATGAGAAATTCCAAACTAGCTTCTTGTCACAAATATTCTGCTTCATGTTTGTACTGCAGAGTAAGTGTTGCTTAAATATTTTAGTGATTCAATTGCTTCACTTATGAATTTCTGTCTCCATGACAACCCCTTTATGCTTTGTAATACCTTTGGCAAACACAGTGGAACTGACTATTATTTATTTCAAACTATGTAATGTTTAGCAGTGAAGACACAAAGGGAAATGGAAGAAAAACCAAAATACCCAAAGGGCTAATTCTCACCATTCCCTTTAAAAGTAATTCTCAAAATGACCACATTATTTACTGTATGGAAAGCTTGGTCATGTTAAAAATGCCTAATTCTTTCTCAAAACCCACTTCTGTGCCTGTTCTTTTCTCTCCATTGTGTGCTGATACAGACAGGCTGCAGAATCTGCCCTTCAGTGTCATCTCTATGACCATTACTGTTCTGTGAAGGAAAGTTAACTTCCTGTTGAAAGTGCTTCCCAAGCATTATATAATATTTTTTTCATAGGCTTCCAACTCAAATGCTCCCACACTGCAAAAAACCAGAAGTCTGTTCCTGCCTGAGATGATGGATCTGCCACATCGTGGAAGGTGTGGCAGGGTCACACAGTTCTTGTGAATCTCAAAAAAGATCCCATACTTCCATCAGTTGGAAATTCAGATATGCAAATAATATCCTGTGTATGGAATTTCTGTGGTCTATTGCTCTGTTGGGATTATAATAATAAAATACCACCTAAAGTAATTTGGATAGGATTTTTTCCACTCCATTCTCAGACACACTCCTACATTTGTACCTTCCTTTTTCTTCCTGCTGCTGTTCTGTGTCTTCCTCAATTTTCTAGTTTATGTCTGGTTCATATATGCAGGCTAACCTGCACACCTGCCAGATGTCAGGCTTCTGTCAGTTGCAGGTAGCACGAGCTGTTTGTGAATAAAGCTCTTAACAGGGATGTATTTGAATAGTGGCTTGACTTGTGGGTGCACCTGGAGATGCATCAGAACAAGGCCTTATTTTCACATGATATTAAATGCCAGGGTCTTTATAAATTAGACCACAGAAAAGTGTTTCAAGTTGGCTATGCTGTATCCCCAGTCCCTGCTGAGGGACCTTCTGTGTAATGTCCTAGCACTTTCGTGCCTCTGAAGAGCAGCAATAATGGGCAAAGACTGTTGCTGACCTGCTCATGTATCATACTGGAACTTTCTCAGAAAAATGAGGAGCCAGAAATTACACGTGGCCCAGGTATTTTGATAAGGTATCTATAATAACAGTGTTTGTATTTAAAATACTATCTAAGTGATAAACCTTTGCCTTCTTTCCCTCCTCTATTATGGCACATTTAGAGCTTAAAACTTCATGAGTACCTAAATCAGAAGCCCTGTCCATGTTGATGTTTTCTGTTGTCTAAATCACCCTCTAATTCTTAATACATAATGGTGTTTCATAAAACCCAGTACAATGGAGACCCAGAAGTCTCCCATGTTCTTCTGATTTCTTCTCTCTTGATTTCTAAATCCACTCATCTCTGTCTCTCTGTCTCCTCCTATTTACCAAGTACTGTAGTGCTCTGTCATGAGAGAACTACTATAATTTTGAGTTTTAATGACTCCAGGTGGTGCCACCTTAAATATAAAAGCAATCTAATTAGGCCACCTTCTGGCTGAATCTGCTTTAGTCTTTGACTCCAGAGAGACAAAGAAGACAAGTGAGCCTGTATATGTAATACTGACTCTAAAAGAGCAGGCGTTGCTGAACACATTTCTCTTTTGTTTTCATTGTTTCCTTGTGCTTGAAGCATCTACAGAAAATCTTGGTGTAATATGATACAGCACTTAGGACAAGCAGGGTGGTTATAAATGGCTCTTGCCTCACTTCTGGATCCAACAGATGTTACTACATGAGATTTGGTTCTCCCTGATTCTATAATTTGATTTTAATGGCTAGATACCATTGAAGCATGCAAGTCCTACATACAATAGTGTCCTTTTACATTCAGAAACATCTGCTGGCTAAGTGCTCTCCTGCAGCCTGAACTCTAAATGAGCAAATCTGTGTTTGAACACCAGCACTTAGACCAACCTGACAGACAGCATTCTCAGGGGAAACAAAGTCTAATATGTCTTTTCTCATTTGGTAGATCTCTTTTCATTTCCTTTTCCTCCATGTTTCTCTTTTTGTCATCCGCTTCATATCAAGAGAGATGAAGTTTGAGTGCCTTTTCTAAGGACTTAGTGCAGCCTGAGGACTAAATGTGTAATTCTAATAATGGTATTTTGCTATTCCCTTGAAGGACAGGATAGAACTGGTGCCACTCAGAGTAATATTTTGGGCTGTCACTATTTGATCAAAGAAGTTGGATCTGCCAGTGTTAATGCTTTTAGGATGGATGACTTCTTTGCTTTAGAAGGAGTTTCCAGTAACCGAGGGCAACACATCTTTGAAATTTCAGTATTTACAGAGTAGTGAACTCTCCATGGTAGTGCATTTCAACCCCCCTCTGGGGAAGAAACAGGTTAGAGAGCTCACTGGCATATCTCTCCTTTTCTAATTTGTGCTTCTTCCAGTTTGGTCTTGTTTCTGTGGAGGCCTGTAGTTTCCCATAGCATGCAGTGTGGGGAACAAGCCTGAACCCAGCACACAGTTTACTCATAGCCATAGGCTGTAAGTTTTAAAGGTGCCTGAGTTCTTTGGGGTTGAAACCACAGCACTGCTTTGTCAGTGGAGTTTATACCTTAAGTGCTGTACAATAAGTGTTCTTTATAAAACAGCATATCATGTGTGCTGTTAATGCCTGCAGATTAAAACAGCTGCCAGGAAGTAAAACTACTGCATGCAGAAAAATCAGGCAGACACCCAAATTTCAAGTTTAAATTAGTTCTCTCTTTGGGAGCTGTAAATCTTAAGGGAACTTCAAAGAAAGACTCTTACAGGGATTTAGAAATTAAAATCAGAGCAATTGTTCTCAACCTGTGTTTAGTGTTGAGGGCAGCACCTTTTATTCTAGACTTCAAGAAAACTTGCCTGATTTTCCAATTATATTGGTCTAATTAATGTCATTACTGCTCCTTAAAAACACTGTCTCACAGAAAGTATAGTTAGGTCATAATAAAGCCACTACCAGGTGTGCTTGGAACAAAGCCATTTAACGCTTTCTTCTTTGTATCCAGAGTATCTCCCTGTGAAACAGCTTTCCAGGGAAGTTAGCAATTACTGGGGAGGCACATTTGCTTCCTATACACCAGCCAGCTGCCCACTTACTTTTCAAGTTAATCACTGCAGTCAGTTACCAGATTTCAGGCCTGTTTAAAGTATTTATAAAGAAAATAATTGGATTTATTAACTTTACAATTTGTCTATTTAAGCATTAATGTAAATTGTACTAATTGTAATTTAAGTTCTTAACAAAAGTTCATGTTCAGTACAGCTAATTCTGAAGCCATATGTAAAATTCATACAAAGATCCAACAAAGTTAACTTCCCTGCCATCATGCTCAGGATCATTTCTTATTATCACCTGCCCTCTGTATTGTCAAAAAAAATATTGCTTCTTCATTGGGCAACAGATAGGTACATTTGGCAAACAAAATACATAATGAGCTCTACAAAGTGTAGAACACGGGGGAAACAAAAGAGATTGGGATTCTCGAGAAGAACTTCTATTTGCAAAATTTCATTTCCATTTATTGTGTTTGAATTTTAAACACAACCTTCTGTGTTTTGCCACTACACTATTTTTGTACCTCAGATTCTCAGTCACTTAGTCCAGAGACAGTTCCCAAAGTATCAATATTCAGTGTTTCTTCCTTGCTTCTCAACAGATTGAATTGATCTGTTCCCACCTGCCTTCCTCAGACAAAAGTTATTTCATCTATGGCTGACATACATTTTACAGATAACATTTTAATGTAGTCCCACTGGTCATGACTTGTAAGTAAACTTGATTTACTGTCTGGTTTATTGACCTCACTTTGCAAGGCTTTGCCTCCCTTCATAACAGCTGTGAACACATTGCCACAACAGGAGTTTGCCTTCTGTACGCCAGCAATTTGCCCTTTCATGTTCTGAAATCTCCGGTGAAATGGTGGTGGTGTTAATCTTTAATTCCTGGGATCCTACCTCCTATTTAAGACACTGAGCATCTTAATAAAAATGTAACAAAGGAAATAATTTTAGATAACTGAGCAATATTCACTAAACCACTAAGAATACAAATTATATTTTCCAAGCAAATTGTTTCTTGAAAGTAATATGCTTGGTCTCCAAATGAGCTGGAATTTAAAATAGACAAGAATATATTTGGGGATATACAAGGCATGCACAATGTCACCTTTAATAGTTCACTCAGGCCAATCTGTGCCTTCATATTGTCCCATGTCAGTGGGTTTCTATTCCACATGCCCACTGGAATATAAAGGTACTGAGATCTCTGCAGCTGAGCAGCCACTCAAGAGCTGATTGAATCAATATATATGTATTTGAGAACTCCCACTGTATATGTGGAAATAGCAATAGGAGTCTACTGCATATGCAGGGAAATAGAGAGCTGGCAGCTAGGGAATGAAGGGAAATGGGATTTCAAGGGGCAGGAGGAAATGACTAAGAACTGTAGCAGAGGTGAGCTCACACTAGAACACAGGCTGAGCAATAGAAGCTCAGAAAGGTAAATCAAAGGTGCAGAGGATGTGGGAAGAGGAGAAGTCCATAGGATATACACAAGTAGAAGGCAGGGAATATTCTTTTGGCTTAAATAGCTTTTTTTATTTAAAAGCACTTCTGCTGGCTGAAAGTTAAGAAAGCCAAGGCAAAGATGTAAAAATACATAGAAAAAGGAGGAAATGGACTGAAAATAGTCACTTGTAATGCCAGTAGACAGTGGGACTGAGTAGCTTCCATATAAAAAAGAAAGATATGTGGATATCAGGCACAAATTCCCACATCCATTGGTGTCCCTCACAAAGTTCTTTTCTGAAGAAAGGCTGTGATTTTACCCTAGATGACCAAAATTAATCAAAACAAGGAAAATTACAGGCATCAGTATTATTGATTTGGAATCCACAGGAAGAAGCTTGCAAACAAGAGTTGAGTGCCAGGCTTGGTGGGAGAGGGGTTGAGTGGTTAGGGAGAGAGCAAGGGGCAGGCACAATGTAGGCAGCAGCCTCCCAAACTGCAGCTTCCTGCCTGCTGCTCCCTGTGCTCAGCACTGCACTGAACAACCCCTTAGCAGAACTTCCCAAACGTCTTTGCTGTTGCTTCTTTATCAGCACTTTGATAAGACAACTTGTTGGTACTCCTGAACTGAGTGTTTCCATGAAGTGCCTAATTCTGTGTTAAGAAAAGTTACAGCCTTTCTTTGCTGTGGAATTAGCATATGGGCTTTCAAAGCCCATTATAAGGAATATCTTGGAAGCACCTGAGAGTCACTTCTTTTCCCAGCCTTGCTGCTCTGTCACGTGTGCATAGCAGGACCACTCATGCAGAGTGTGATGTCTCCTACTTTGGTTTGTGGGGTAAAACATTCTAAGATGACGAAATTTGACTGGGTTATGACAAGAGGTTTGTGGTTGAAAAAAAATCTTAAATTATTCATATCCTGTCAGGAAAAAAAAAAAGCCATATAATATTGGATTATGCATATTTTATCATCAAGTTGTATAAGTGAGCTATTAAACTGCATACAATTCTTCCAAGTCTTTGTTTTATAGATTAGTTCTACAAAGCAATTTGTGTTACTGCTTA
>NW_005054298.1:22963086-22973449 GCF_000277835.1 Geospiza fortis | reverse complement strand
ATATCTCCACCTACTACACCAAGTATTCTCCTGATTAATTCATGAAGTCTATAATCAAAAGGAACTAAGGAGCAGAAATTAGATTTTAAGCCCTCTCCTAGCTTTGGCATAGCAAACTATCTGTGTTCTAGTCAGGAGAGCAGATTATTTGATAATTTTCATTCAAGACAGATTATTTGATAATTTTCATTCCAGACAGTGTGCATTGTTCTATCATTAGCACCATGTCTGGTCCTCTGTCTTTGCAAGGAACACACAGTAGTTCTGCAGCTACACAGAAGCCATGGTGATGGCTCTGGGAGGTTATCATCATTAGGCTAATGCTAGAAATGGAGGAAGCATCAGGAAAAAATCAATCTCACTTGAACCTTCATGCATAACTAGGTGAAACCCAACTTCAGCTCTTCCCAGATGGGAGGGTGCTGGCACCCCCCAGTACAGTGGCTGACAAGAACTGGTGAGGGCATCACGCAGAGGCTCTTCTGGAGACAACTATGGCCACCCACAGCCACCTCATTGCAGAGGGAAAGGACAGACACTCAGTGAGGAGGTTTAGAGGCTCCTCAAGCAGGTGGGTAGAGCACCACGGCAGACTGAGCTTCCTCAGTGCTCGTTGCTCTGATCTCCCTTGGGCTTTTGCCTCAGAGTCCTCCACCTTGGAGCATGTTGGGTGACTGTAAGTTAATGCCTAGGTGTAGAAAATAGCTCTTGAGACTTCAAGGATGGGATGTCAGAAAGAGTAAACTTCCCCAGGAGCAAGGACAGCTGCTTCACTTTATGACCAAATATAATGTCATCTCAAATAGGTATTCTCTTATCCATGGATGTCTTCCAGGGCCTGCAGCAAAGGGTACTCCATCTGTAGTACCTTGCTTTTACAAAACTGATTATCTAAGGCTGAGCCTGGCTGGCCACAGGCATGCCAGAAAGCCAGAACAGCAATCCCAGTATTTCTGACCAACCCACTTCAGGGAAGTACCAGCAGAAATGAGGGGAAAGCCCACTCTCCTTAAGCTTTGCAGGCTCCAAATTGTTGTCTGTCTCACAAAAGACTGAGTATTGAACTCAGCCAAACACCCCTTGGAATTTCACTGCTTATTGGTCAGCTCTTAGAAAACCTTTGTCTGAAGAAGAAGATGGAAAACCAGTACCTCATTCTGTATGTCAGTTTTTCTGATGGGCTGTAGATGTAATGCAGCAGCAGGACATCAGTGTAAGAGATATTGCTTTGGAAAGTATCTGGGGAACAATGTTGTGATTGTCTGTAGTCTGGCAGGAATGAGCAGGAGGCAGGGAAATGTTGGTTCAAGGTGCTGTATCCTCATCTACATTGATTTCTGTAAGAAACTGGTGTGTGTGCTCTTGCACTGATGATAAGCTGGGCTTACTCGATGTTTTAAGAGCTCAGTTCAAAGCAGATGTTCTGCTAAATTAATGAGACATTTAAAAATAAATCACATGACTATTATTGATAGCAATACCCTTAGCCCCCAGAGGCTCCAGGTGCTCTTAATTCTCACTGGAGTGCTAAATACTCAACTTCTTCAGAGAAAAAAAGAAAAAAACATAACAAATAAAGGTTAAGTATGTTCAACTCATCATTTTTGGCAATGTCCCTTTAACTCAGGTGTCAGTTGGAGGGGTTCTTTTCTTGACACATTTTCTTCTGTTATTTTCCTAAAATCCCTCTAGATACCATAGCAACAGCTGGATCACATGCTCCTCGGTGTGCTCCCTGTAAGCAGATGTGAACAGTGCTGGCTAACAAAGGCTCAGCAAGTGCTGGACAGAAAAAGGACTGAATTCAGCCTCTACATTTTTTAATAACTCACAGCAAAGGCTTTCCATAATTTCTTATGACACAGGTAAATCCAGATCCAAATGAAAAACAGATTCAAGTTACTTCATTGTCTAATAGAAAGACCATCAAGATAGCTGGCATTTTACAGCCATTTTCTCCCCATCCTATGTAAGGAATTCATGAAAGTCTGAGACTGAAATACATTTCCATATTCAAAGTGCCTGGATGAATACTATGTCTGCTTTATTGATGGGTTATTCCTGGTATTAAATTGATTACATTCTTTGGTATTTTTTGAAACTTTATTCAAAAAAGGAATCAGAACTATTCAGCTGTCAATGAATGATCTAAATTCATGTGTACTCTAACATGTCAAGTAATACAGGTCTGCTTGGCCTAATAACTATGTCATTGTTTTTTAAATCACAGAATAAAGCTTCTCACATGTCAAATGAGCATTTAATAATGCCATCCCTTAGAGGAAGCGTTCATAATCCTTTTCCTTGACTAATGCGGAAAATCTGTGTACAACCTTATTTATGTTCATATTTAGGAGAGTAAAAAATGATAATTCTCTCCTTTAATCTGATTTCTGCTTCCAAGTATCTCCCATAAATTCCTCCCATGTAACACCAACCATATGCAGTCTCAGCTGTGTCACAGTCACTAGATTCAAAACCCACTTGCAGTGCACAGAGTCTGTAGCTATGTCAGACATTGTGTAATCAATGTGTACTTTAATTATGGGGTCTTACAAGGACAAATAAATCATACCTCCTTGCAGCATGATGGAAGGGCTAAAATCCAAAACAGGGAGAGAGAATATTAAATTTATTCTGTTTTGCAACTAGATTGAGGGTTAGTAGGAAATCATTGCTAATGCTTCTGATGAAAATCTAGACTCAATTCTGTGATTTGTAAAATATAAAGTGTCTCTGAAATTGAAGATGCCTATGGAGCTCTTAGACTAATATTTGTTTACAGTGTCTGCTTCAATTTAGATGCAAAAACTGAAGGGATCTAATTATTTTCCTTCTCTTTTACAAAGTCACTTTTCATTACATACCATTAAGTTAGAAATCCAGGGCGGAAATATTAAGCAGTAAAGTCTACTGATTTTAGCTCTCTTTTCTATATGAAGACTAATGAATGTCTCTGTGTGTGTGTGTGTGCGTGTGTGTGTGAGTGCCTTATGCTTCTGCCACCCTCTTGGAGGTGATGCAGGAGATTTTGCTGATTGCTGAACGTGCTCACTAGTAAGGTTAGAGTAAGGGAAACAGCTCATGTCAAGTAAAATGACAGCCCCTGCTCCAAAGCCTGAGATCATTGCAAGCACACTGCCCGACAGGCATTTTTATGCATGGCTTCCATTGGTCTGGAGTCGTCTCTGAGCTATGTAAAAAGGCACTGGTGCTTTAACAGGGTGGGCATGAAAGGTGGAAGGAACACAGGATATTAATAGCTTCATAATGTTTACTTGGCTGGGCAGATGAAGGTTTAGGTGGGATGGTGTCTATCAATCACTGGGTCTGTGTCTGAGCCTCTCCTGCATGTCCTGGGACAGCAGGACATAACTGGAAGGGACCTTCCTGGCAGGAGAAGAGGAGACACCAAAGGCACAGAGTATTCTAATGGCTCAGAACAGCTCAAGTGTGCTGCCAGTGTCCTCCTGGACTGCCTGCACTGCCACAGGCTGCTGTGTAGCTCTTCACAGAAAACAGTCTGGAGGGTGACCCACACTGTCTGGCTGCAGGACAAATCAGCCAGGTGGGCCAAGGGTGCTTGTCCTGCTCCTGCCCCCTGTGGGGAGACACAAGTCCCTGCTCCCTAGACTGCTGGCTGAGCATTTCTCCCAAGAACAGCAGATGAGGTTGGAACAATGACTTTATGAAAAACCAGAGCAGTTCAGGCTAGGGAGGTGAGCTCTTCCATACGACCTGTAGTGGCTGTTAGCCCCTGCCCTGCCACCAGGGACTGGTCTTCCTGCCAAACCATCCCACTCCAGGGAGGACACAGGCACAGGCCTTTAAATTGATACTGCAGTTAAGTAATTACAGCCTCTTCACCTTCAGCCTGATTGCAGCTGACTTGAGGGAAAGCAAGTTCAGAAATCTAGTTCTGTCTGTCTAAGGGTTGCTGAATAATAGGGCTGGTTAAACCAGGCTAAATTAGAATTTAACAGGCATTGCCCTGGGGATGGTCTTACAACCCATAAGTAAAGGAAACAGGCAAGCAATCATCAGCAAATCCTAGGAGGATGAACCACATGCAGATTGGTTTAAACTCAGGAACAGCAATTGTGTTTATAAGTGGAAATTATTTGTTGTTTTGTTTGTAGTCATTGTACACAAACATTTTTGCTCAAAACTTATTAGACAGACCATGTATGTTATGTTTGTGGAAGGACAAAATAATTCTTAAAACATAACCATAATCACAAAGAGATTGTTTCATCTCAGATATGTTTACTGACCTTTCACCACCAGAAAATGCTTTTTTACTGCAGTCTGTAGCAAGAGAAATTCCAGAGAATTGTAATGTGTGCAATTAACAGTGGGTCAACATTGTAGCTGGCATAATTCTGGGTGGCTACAGCTTGCAGATATAGTTACTTACATCAACTGAGTGTCTGGCCCCAGGAATGTAAAATAAGATCTGCTGTGCAGAATGAGACCACTGTTACAGAGGACCCCATGACTAGCCTTTGTATGTGAGAAAATGCACAGTTAATAGGATTTTGTTATTAGTGAATTTGATCTCATACTGTGCTTTATTTTATTCCAGATCAGACTGGCAGATATTTAGCCCCAACAAAGCCAAGACTGTGAGAGCATTTTTTTACCTATTGCAAACATTTTCCTGTGTGTCCTGTTACTCCCCAGGCACAGGAGCCTGCAAGTGGCTGGGCTGCAGGTGGTATCACAGGGTGGCCTTGGGCAGCCTCACCCCTGTCTGGTATCCTGGACTTGAGGCTGCCAGTTCAGCTCTGGCAGAATCACAGTCCTCACAAATGTTGAAATGCAAACCAGAAAAACCAAGCTGCACCTTTTTATTTCTTGACAAGTACTTTAAATAGAAATACTCTGACCTGGTTTATTTAACGCTACTCCTGTCTTGATATTCCCATGTAGGAAAAAGCTGCGTGTCACTCTTTGCAGCAGCCCTGCTTTCAAAGCCTTAGGGCTGGATTCAGCCCAGCAGCCCTGTACTGGGGAGTAGCCACCCAGCTGCACCAAAAGCAAGGGTTATTTGACAACAGCTCAGAGCAACCCTTTTCAAGCCCTGAAGAGCACAGCAACTCAAATTATAGTCACTGCCTGCTTTGCTCTTTTCATGCTCTCTCCTTGCTTGGCACTGTAATAATAAAAGGCCTCCTTTAGAAAATAATGCACATTCTGTGTCGGTCACCCTTCCTGTAATTTATAGGAGCTAAGGACACCAGGAAAGCCCAAGAATAACAGGCATTTCTGCTGCATTTGAAGATAGCTTAGCAAAGTCTTCTGATAGATTAGAAGAAAAAATAAGCAGTTTTAATGCAGTACCCAGGCACCATCACCCACATCTGACTGAAAATATCAGTGAAACCAACCTTGAAGAAGGCTTTGCTTGTACAGTGGCTGGTGCCTCTGTACCTCAGGGCAGCAGAGCAGAGAAGGGAAACACCACAGGGGTAAATGCCTGAGGGTCAGTGCTCAGCTGGGCAAGAGCCTGGCCCAGGAGTACCCTCAGTGCTGGCTGTGGGTGGGCAAAGCTCTCTTCTCATGTAACAGACTGAGGACTGGGTACAGTACCCAGCAGAGCAAAGCATCTCTCATGTTTTATTGATTCTCTGTTCTTGCTTCACACCAGCTGCTGCATCCCCTCACACACAGTGCTTTCCTTGTTCCTCTGAGGCAAGGATAAGCTTTTCCTTCTCCTCCCAGTAATTGTGGAAAATCCATAAGCCAACATTGAACACTCACCATTGCAAGACAGGAGCTCTTCCCCTGGCTGAACTTCTTCATATCTCTCTGAGGTGTTAGAGATGGGAAGAGAGCTGCCTTTTCCTGATACCTTGTCTGATGATGCAACAACCTGCACTATCATCACAGGGCAGATGTTTTCTGCAGCAGCTGGGGAAAAATAATTAGTACAGCAGAGGTATAAGCAATCCTGCATTGTCTGTTCCTCAGCAACAGAGGCCTTAGGCTTTGGTTGCCTGAGCAGCAGCAGGAAAAGTGAGGTAGTTTGAGGGATCTATTACACCAGCCTGAATTTAGCTTGCAGCACAGTTTGATCATTCAACTGATGGAAAACACCCACCTTTGACCTCACTTGCTTCTCAGTTAATGCCTTCTGCTCCTCCTTTGTACCAGCATGAGTAAAACAGAAGCCTTCTGGAGGGGAAAACAGAGGTCCCTAATCTGCTGTGCAGACTGTAGAGGCTGGATTTAGAGGGGCAGCCCCTTGCCAGAGTGGAATTTGTTCTGCTTTTCATGGGTTACAGCTGCTATTGAGCAAACTTTTCTCTCCTTCTCTTATTTGCATAGCAGACTGCAAACTTTTCAGGCTACTTCAAATAGCAGTCTGGTTAAGATGAAATTCTTGCCACCAAGAGATCTGTCATTTAGCAGATGAATAGCATCATTGCGAAAGTTTTAAAAGAAATAATACATCTTTCATCCTCTGTGTCTTACCGTTACACTTAGTCTGTGCAGCTCACAGCTGTTTTTCAGGAGGGAGACAGATTTATGTAGAGAACTAATATACATATAAATCTCTTCCCCATATATGCTGCCTTCTCCTGTGTTGAATCTTGGACTTGGTATGAACTGATACAACACTCAGAACTTTATAGCATTGATGGAAGCCTCTGTCCACTGTGAAGCAGCTCCTCTTTTGGGTCTCCCTTAATTGGGGGAGGAATAAAAACTAATTCAAAGATAGCATTGCAATCAGTAATAGATTCATACTGATCAGATTAAGAAACTTTCATATTGAAAGGCTGCAGACTGTTCTCTCTCTGCCTAACTGCTGTTACATAAATTGATGGAGGATAAGAACTTTAAATCTGTATGGGATCTTCCAAACAGAGGTCCTTATAATTCTGCCAGGTTCTCATCTTACTCGTTTGAATATTGCTCCTTGTCTTGAGAAGAAGCATGAATTTCAATTTGCTGTAAATGCTTATTCCAATCCCATAAAGAATTTTCATTACATGTGATACAGATGCTGCCCCACATTTATACTTGGGGTTTCAAGATTGCAGAACAGACTGTAAGTGCTAAGAGAAAAAGCTTCATGATAGAACACAGGTCTAGCAAAAAAAGGAATCATTGAGCCACATAAGGGTATAGATGCAGAGACTACCAGGAAGACCACAGGCTGAATCTGGTGGTTACTTTCAGCATGGATGGTATCACCCTGCCCACGAGGCTTGCTGTAGAGACTGCCACACCCTGCTTCTGTAAAAGAGAGGGGAAGGACTGGATCTGTCTCCTACCACCTGTCAGAGCCCAGCTTATCAAATCTGGGGCTGCTGGCACTGCAGCAGAGCTCATGAGTGGATGCCCAGTATGTACTGACCATGATACAGGATGCATCTGGAAGCATATGCATCTTCCAGGAACACCATGGAATTCTAGGAATGCTCAGTGACTTCAGTCTTGGGTGTTGGGGAAGGATGACAAAAGGTGAGAGTTGTAGTGCAGTGTGGCTGCAAATTCTTTAATTCCAGCCATGCAGAGGCTGTTCATTTATAAAACAGCGCCATTCCTCTCTCATGTGTGCTGATTCAGGAGATGAAATTTCCTCCAGTACAAAAGCACCTGTTGCCTATTTTTTTACCTTTTCCTCCGGTGCTGAACGAATCCATATGCAGTGCTAACTCAGACTAATACCTTAAATGTAAACTTTATTTCACTTTCAAGAAAGGGTCAAAGACTGGATCTGTTAACTTGTAAGCCATTATCATAGGCAGCCTGTTTTCCAGCATCAGCACATCCCAACAATAGCAAGTACTGGCAGTTAGTTTGCCAGATCAGAAACTATGTCCAACTTTAAATCCACTACAGATTACTCTGGGCCTAAGACCAAACAGTATGCCCTGTCCCAAACACAAGAGAGGAGCTCCACCCTCCAAAACCAATTTAGCTTGTTATGACCTACATACTGAAAAGCATACTCTGGCGCTTGCATGCTGATTTAAACGAAATCAAGATGTTGATTAACTAAAATTAAGATGCATAGGGCACAGATGAGTCCTCTTCTACTTCTTGCTTCATATTGGGCCAAAAAAAGAAGAATGAGGAGAGATGCCTTTTGTTTTCTTTTTGTTGTTTTCTATTTTGCTATCGCAGTATTACATAGAAAAAACTAATCCCTTTCATTTAGCAAATCCATTTTGTTTCTTGGAGGGTTAAATCCTGCGTGCCTCAAACAAATGAGTAATCCAATTGGCTTCAATGTGACAACTCCCAAAAGGCAAATAGGATTTGACTCCCTCCAGAAAGCAGTACACAGATTTTTGTGAATGAGCTGTTTGAAATGCTGGATACTTTGTGAGCTAGCTCTGGTGCTACCCTATAAACCCATGACTGTCAGCCAGGTTTTCTTGTGCTAAAGGTTTAAATGGCTTCCTATGGCTCTAAATTTAAAATAGGGCCTCCAGCTACAAATCATAAATTTGACCATGTTGTTTTTGTCAGAAGGAGACAAGAGGGAGGAGAAGGAAGCAGTCTCTGAAAGCAGTAGTTAGGGCTAATTTACTGGATGTTTTAATTTGTTGAGAACCACATAATCTCCTAGGACTCTTGCAAAACTGTAAGCTCTCTAACATGAGAGATCAAGAGTGACTGAGCCACATTGTATAAGCCTCCCCAGTTTGCTGACACCAGGGGCTCTCTCAACTCTTCACTGACTGAATTTCTTTATTCTTATTAAGACCTTTCACAAGAGAGCAGACAATTGACCTTTTATTTTTCTCACATTTGCTACTGAGAGTGCAGGCTGTTTCCAGAATAGCCTGAATTTCTCTTTTTTGACACCTCTGGTTACTTCACAAAAGACAACTGGACACCTCCCAGCACCCACCTGCAATGTCTGCACTACAACAGAAGTGAGATCCCTGGACAAAAATATTCACACTGACAGAAGACCAGATCAAGAAGGTAGTTAACAGTCTGTATTCATGAAACTCATCCAAGGAAAATAGCTTCAGTGATCTAACTTTGAGAGCTGAAAAAATGTGGAAAAATCACCCATTGGCTCTTTAAAAACAGTCAGATACATAGAGGCACCGAGTCTAAATAGCAAGGAAGAGGAGAGAAAATCACAACAAATACTGTGCCAAACACATTTTGTGCTGATTTAAATAAGCCAAAAGATAGACTTAATGCCATCAGACAGAATTGCATGCCCTAAACTCCTGCTTACTTGCCCTGATTGCTAGAAGCATGGTCTCCCACAGACCCAGATCCTTTAAAAGGCAGCAAGGATCAAGCAACTTGCATTTTTAGGAGAATATTTGTATCCTCTAATTTTCTATTTTTTTTTCAGAGTAAAGCTTACAGAAGGAGAGGGGGAGCAGAGGAAGTTGTTATATAAGCAGTGAGAATAGGGAACTCTGATTAGGCTTGTACTCTGGGCTGCAAAATAAATAATCAGATAAAATGGATGCAAGAGCTAACACCAGGACTGAATATAGCTCAGGGTTTTGTTTCCTGGGAACTTCTTCCCTGATAATACAGTACAGGGAGGGTATTGCAAACTGGCATGGTCATTTTTAACATGTACTGTTCACTACTAAATTCAAATACTGTATTTTAAAGAAAAATCTTTGTATTCAGGATAGGCCTCAAACCAAAATGCTGGATATGAATACCTCCTGTCTGCTGTGCAAAGCTTGATTTAGGACCACTTTGGAGCAAAGGACTCTATTCCAATACTCTGCCCAGGCTGTGGGGTGACAGCAACTATACCCCTACAGCAGGCGGAGGGCCCTGTGGCCAAGCTTGTCCTGCCCTTGGCAGAACAAAATGGTGGAAATTTAGGGCAAGTTTGCAGGACATGACATTCTCTCCAGAGAAATTTCACAGACAAGACCATGCAATCTATGACCATTTGAAGAAAACTATTGCTCACCTTCTTAAATTACTTTGATTTCACAAGGACTTTGATTTCATTAATATAATAGCTTTCACTTTGCTAAACTTGAAACAGAGTCCCAAGACTTCAAAGAGCAAATATCATTGGAAAAGAAGACAGAAGTCATCCATGAGCTAATTTGAGATGATTCCCTGGAGTCTAATTTTTTAAAACTTTTTTTTTCCTCCAGTCTAGTCAAATGTGCTAATTAATAGATCTCAGTAGAAAAAAAAAACCACAAAATTAAAATAATCCAAATCTCATGGTAGGATCTGAAGTGCTTTCCAGTTCCACCCTGTGAAATGTGCCTCCCAACACCATGTGGGAAGCCCTGCGAGTTTGACTTCTGCAGGGGCAGTGTAGAGGTGGACTGGGGTAAGGTGAAGCTGTAGGAAGCTTGACAAACCTCATCCATGTGAGTCTCCCAGGTTTTGGGGG
>NW_005054298.1:22944026-22963064 GCF_000277835.1 Geospiza fortis | reverse complement strand
GGGGGGTGGAGGGGATTCTTTGTCACATGGAGGGCATTTTCAAGCCACCTTCTGGGAAATTGCTGCCTTAAACCTTGTTCATTGGAACTAGGTATTTCAAATCCACTACTTAGTCCAACAAATCCTTAATCTTGTAAAAACTTCTAAATCTTTGTCTTAAAGGCTGTAAAAGACAAAACAGTGCTCAGCTGCTCTCTCCTGAAATCCTGTTGAAATTGGAGTGAGATGCCAGGCTGAAGGTGATTTAAAGGGAGAGGAAGAAGACAGGACATTTACAGTTATAGTCATGACTGTTTAAAGGTTAAAAACTTCTGCTTTGAGAATTTGCAGTGTGGGAGTGCAACAGGGTTGTAACCATGAACCCAGCTAGTCAGCCAACAAGCTGCACAGTCCAGTAAAAAACTACTGATTTCTTTCCTGTGAAAAAGAGGCAATTATTTCAGTAAAAACTTCCACTTTCTAACAAATACAAATCTAGAAGTGTGGGGTTTTCTTCCAATGTCAACTGCCAGTAAGTACTGTAAACATATATGAGAACAAATAGAGGAACAAAAAACAATCTTTTTGCTGGAAGATACCAAGAGTTCAGCTGAGATGTCTGAGCACATTTGGTGGCCAGTGGTGCTGCTGGATTCTAATCCTTTCCAGATAACTCCTGGAAGAAAGCAAGCTTAACCCCATTTGACCTATGCTTAGTCAGGGTGTCTTTTCCACTCCAGCAGCTTGAGCCACATACAAAGGACCTTGTTTTTGCAATGATTTTGATAGATTTTCAGGGAAACAAATGTGTCTGATTCTGAGGGAAGCTGATGTGGTTTGTGCCTCTGGAAGTTGACTTGCAGTTCGTTAACCTCAGTTGCAGCTGTTGAAGTCTGTTGTGCCAAAATAATGAAATGCAGCCCTGATTTCCTTTCTTCTGGGTCAGGTCTTGACAGCGAGTGACGTTCTCAGCTCTGAGAGCAGCTGGGGTCACCAGCTCTCAGAGAATTAGGTTCTCTGTCTCCTATGGAAACTCTTTGGTATGTTGTGGTTGTTGCTTTGATTTTCTAATGATGTATATTTTTATACATGTCTGTAAAAACAAACATAGTTTATCCTACTACCACACGGATCCTTTGCAATCCCTCGTCAATAATGTCAAGCCAATGTTACACTCAAGCCCAGGAATGACTCATTTTTTACAACTGTGGTCTTCTGAGACTATTACAAAGGCTGCAGCGGAATGGTTTCATTCAGAAGTATTTCCTGCATCACCATCAGTGGCTTATTTTTCCTGGGTCTCCATTTTCTTTGCTTTTCCAATAGTTTGGGTGTTCTATATTTAGCCAGTTACTGAAGCACACGTGGGTAACTGAACTAAGTGCTTATACAAAAGCTTTTCTCCTGAATTTTTGCCTTCGTAGTAGAATCCCCTGTAATTTTACTGTCTTGAACTCCCACTCATCTCTGCTGAATACAGCTGTATAAGATTTTAGCAGTGCATATTGCATTTTTAATTTACTGCGTGCCTCTCCCTCAAACGAGAAGCAGATGACATCTGCTGCCAGGGTGACTCAGCACACGAAGAGCTGCAATCACAACCTATCAGCCTATGCGAAATGACCTGACCCATTTATACTTTGAAAGTCAGTCAAACCTAAATGCCAGATACTAGATTAGGGTGCAGGTGGGTGGGGATTGGAATGAGCCTAGGAGAGGTGAGGGAAGGGACAGATGGTGTCCCTGAACTACACAGGCAAGCAGCAGAATAGGCACAGATGCAGGGTGATGCCTGCACCTGGTGATGCCATCCTGGGCAGGGTTGTGCTGGTTTGTAGCCCACCCAAACAAACACAGCAGGCAAAGGTATTACTGCAGTTGGAGGGGGGGAGAGAGAGATATGCAGGGACAGACTGGGGGAGCCTGTATGAACCTGCCTTCTGCTGCAGGAAGAGAAGGTAAAATGACTGGTTTCACAGGTGGCTCAGAGAGGATGGCCTGCAGGCAGTAGAAGCTTGCAGGGAGCAGTTGCTCTCTTCAGCAGTAATTTAGGTGGGAGAAGAGAAGGCACAATGCAGCACAGGCTTTGGCGTATGAATGAAAGACATTCGGTAGTCAACAGTTAATCCAGTGAAAAGGTAACAATGGGTTTTCATTTCTAAGTGGACAAGATCTTTGAAGGGATAAGAGATTAACAATCTAATGCTTCTTGGTCTACCAGATCAAGTGTAATTTTCCAGTACTGCTTATCAGTGTCCAGACTTGTTTTTCATAGGAATGTAATGTTTTTACAAGGTCATGTTTGGCAGCTGAGCCTCAAAAGGACCTATATGTGTGAAGATGTCATTGATTTTAGCATATCCACTGGAAGGTGCTGATTGTTTACAAGACTGTTACAGGGAAGCTGGGTTTAGTGCTGCTTTTTTTCTGTATGCCACAACATTGTCATATACTTGTCGTATTTTCCTTCAGACTAGAAAGAGCTTTCTGTGGATCTCTAAGCTAAATCTCTCTCTGCAAAAATATTTCCTTATTCAGGGATGAGAAAACTAAACCAAGAAATGATTCAGTGGTTTCTGCAAATTCACAGAATGATCTGGAACCTACTTCATGTCTCTGGTGGAAGATGACAGGCCTTGTGGCTGAACCTAGTGGCAGGAGACCTTTACCCTTTCTGTGACCTAGGAGTTGTATTACAGCTATGTACTTCCATGAGCCCATCTTTTTGTTTAAAGCAATCAGGATGAGTTCTAAATGTACATTGATTTTGTTTGGAAGAATTAATGGCTGAGGTGGAATGCACAGGAGGTCCTTCAGGAGTGAAAGCATAAAGAATTTTCAGATTCTGTTCTTCATTCAAAAGGCTCTCTTGTCCTCTAGTAATGTGAGTCCAGTTTCAGGGGTCTCTTTTTTTAGGAGCAAAAGGTCCTAGATTACTTTCCCCTGAGATTATTTGCAGGGCTCTCTGCAAGTCCTGATGGTTCTGACTGTACAGTGTTTCAATGTGTGAGTGAGAAGAGGTGGAGGCAGCTGGCATTCATTCCAGAAATACGTGGGCACTGGACTTTGCCAGGGCCACGCCTGGGAATGTCTCAGCTCTTCCACTGCAGGGATGCAAAAACAGAGGCTGTCTCTTCCTTAGAGCTAGTTAGTTCAATCTGCCAAACTCGCCTAATTTTCTTCTTGGAAAACGGTTTTGTGCTTTAAAGGTCCTTACCCTTCAAAGGTGTCTGAGTCTTAGTGCACACTCAGTTAGAGAATGCCCTGGAAAAGAAGAGCTCTTGGCCACGATGTACGGGACAAAAGACAGCCATAAAAAGGGTTTTGATTTCAAAATGCCACATCACATGCATTACAAAATGATATAAAAAGCTACAGCTGCTCTGCTAATAATACTCTACATGCTTTAAAATGAAACACTTTATGAACTTGCTATCTTTCCTTTATCACAGTCTCAATGTAGCAGCCTCAAGCTAGCTGCATTATCATATCAATAAACAAAGTGTCCATCTTGCTTTCTCTTCCACACAGATAGCCTTTATGAAACTAGCAGCCCGTCTGAAGTCAACTAAGCCACTTGTATGCATGAAAATGTTTGCAGTGAAATTTCAAGGGTCAGCCCCAGCTTTCATTTTGTTTGATTATGTTTCATAGACACACACATTCAGCCATTTCCCAGCCCTTATCTATAAAGCACCCGCCCCTCTATTTACATGGGAAGGAATAAAGAAAAGAGCAAACCACAACATGAGGGCGCTTCAAAGGCAGGGAACAGTGCTATCTGCAGAGAAACACATACCCACAGCCTGCTGCCCATAAGGAGCAGTCTGAAAAGACTAAAGCAGCACAGAGGGAAAAAGTAACACAGAGAAGGCCAGCTGTGTCTTGAGGCATGGTTTCGGTTGTCATGTCTGCTACAGTATAGAAGATACACCTTATTTTCATTAGGAAGTGAAGCTGAGCTGCCAGGCAGTGCCTTTAGATCCTGAGTGCATTCTCCAAACACAACATGTAATGAATGCATGAAACAGTTCTACTTGAATGGTGCAGCCATTCGCAGTGTACAGTGTGATTACCCTGTGGTTTCATGGGCAGCTCTGATGCAGCTCTCATGTCTGAGCCTGTGTCATTGGGGACTGGAAGGGATGTTGGCCACTGCCCAGCCCTTCCAAGCTGTGTATAAGGACAACTGAGGACAAGAAGTGTGTCAGAGCTCTAAGCTGCCCATCGGATCATTGAAACTTGAGATCTTTAAAGAAGAGTGAAAATACAAACTGTGTTAGTTCAGTAGTATACCACAAAAACATGGTGTGAGCTGTGTTGTAAGTAATCAATACTTAATGTCACAATGAGCCTTTCATGGTTTCAGAAATACCATCTTAAAGGTACAAAGCACTCAAGGGATTAAAAATAATCTTTGCGTGTCCTGCTAAGATAAACGGGGGATGTTTGTACTAGGCTGATCCTGTTGTGTTACACTCAGGCTGTAGCACACAAAACAGTGTTCTATTGTCTTATACTTCAAAAACCATCTCCTACACTAAAACAGGAATAATTCTAATTTGAAATTAACGACCTCATCATCATTTTAAGGTGAATAAAAAAGTAGTCACACCACAGATTCCTTTGTCTTCAAGTAACAACTTCCTGTATTTATCCCTGAAGTCCTCACACGTAGTTGATCTGCTGGGGAATAAACTGTACATCAGCACTGGAAAGTCAGGCATGAACTGATCTCATTAATGCATAATTAGCACATAATTTTCTGGAGATCCCATATGGCTCCAATCATATCATTACCAACAACAGCACATCATATCATCCAAAACAAGCATGTCAAGCCCTGACCTTTTTCTAGGATACATGTTTTGATAATAGTAGATATTATTTTAGGCTAGAAATAGATTTATGTTGTATTTTATGATCCAGTTTTGTCTTGTTTTTTCCCTTAAGAGTGAATGTCCTCTTTGATGGTATTGATGGTGATGTCTGCTATCTTGCTCCTGTGGCCGACAATAACATAACAAAGCTGACTAGATCACCAGCTCAGTCTTACTACTGAGTAAGAGTCTGGCATTTTACCAGCTCAAATAGTATTGCACTCGCTGCAGGGCACAGGAAAAAAAGTAAATATTTCAGCTGTGTAGACGGCTATACAAATAGAAAAGCAGACAAGGCAGCCCCATCTGGGAAGACAAAAGATGTATGTGATGACCTCCTTCCTCCAAGTTAAACAAGTAAAATCTTATCCTGGGTTATTGTCATAAGTTCCTCTCCTCTGTGAATGTGCACAAAGGGCAGTGCACTATATCTGCAACTTGGCAGCATGACAAGAGCCCAGAGAGGATGTTTTGCAGTCAGGTCTCACTGTGCCCTATCTGTGTGTCTTCTGTGTGTGTGTGGTCAAGGTGCCAATGGCTGACTGAGGACACAAGGCAGCAGAGGCCAGTTAAAGCTGTCACATTTTCTTCCATTCTGCCTCTGCTCCTCAACCAGCATCTTTGATGTTGCTATTCCATGTTGACATTCCATGTGTTTCCTCTACCTCTCTGTTGAGCCCTGCTTTTCTTGCACTCTCATTTTTTCTTGAAGGAGTACTGAAGTTTATCAGGACAAGTGGAAGCTGCCTACTTTCTGCTGCATGTCCAGTTTTTGGTCACTCTCCCTTTTTGGCAAGATAGACATGGACGTTGGGCTGTGATAGAGGTTTCTTTGCATTTCTGTCTATCAGGTCTGGCACAATGAACAGTCTGAGCTGAGGTATTTTTAGCTGACAGCGTTCCAACGTTCAATGCATGGTGCAATTTACTTGGCTTTGCTTCTTCCCACAGAAATTAACAAAATCCATATGATGCTTCTTGCCTGTCAGGAAGCTATACTCTGCATTCATCTCTCATTTGGGAGACAGGCTATGTGACAGAGAAGATTAGTCCTAACCACAGATAACACTTCCTGTCTTTAAATAGTTTTGGTAGATAAGTAACTTCTATAATGAAACACAAGCCCACAGCCGGGTTTTGGTCTAAGCCAGGAACTTTTGAGTTTTAATTCTGGCTTTCAGACAAAATCTCTTTGTGGATAAAAGTAAGTAGAAGCCTGGTATTGCTTTTTCATGATTTTTTGACAGAGAAGGTGCATCCTCAGCTTTTTTTCACACTCATCAGAAGTTCCAGCTCTTTGGCACAAATGCACCCCTGCTTCTCTTGCTACTTCTTTTCCTATAACCTAGTGATAGAGTTTTCCCTGCAGATGTATTGAAAGAATAAATTACCCAATGTCAGAAAGATTTCTGAAGATGCAGGTCATGGCTTGAGGCAGATTCAGTCATGCAGAGTGCTCTGAGCTTGCTCTAGGGAGCCTGCATTGTTATCATGGTCTCCCCACTAGTGCTCAGTATTTACTCAGTACCCAGCAGACCTCATCCTTGAATCTGGGTCACACCAACATTCACTACTACTCATGGGTAAGATCTGGTCCAAAACCCATTAAAATCAGAAAGAGTCTGTGTTAGGTCGGTTGGAGTCAGGGCTTTGCAGGATGCATGAGCACCAGCCTTCCCCACTTCTGAATAGTACAGTGATGACCTAACACACAGCTACTTTCTGAGAGCTTGTTTTACACAACTGGGGAAGTCTTGGCCTCTAGAACATAAAGGACCATACCACAGGCACTGCCCAAATGTTATTTTAAAAATAGGGTTCAGATTCCTGCAATCTCTTGGCAGTACTTGCTATTTAAATAATTTTTCAAACCATGCAGAAATAGACCCTTCATTGTAGTGATTTTCCTCAGATTCCTTCCACCAGACAAATCAGGGAGAGCAGGCTGTGATCACCAGGTCTTGGTCTTGGGGCAGAAATAAACAGAAACAGAAAATGTTGTCTGTAGGAATCCCATGCTTACAAGGACATTTCAAAATAAGGATTGGTGATGAAGTAAATTATTTGAAAGGACTTGTATTTTTTTAAGGGACCTTTCCTATTCTAGCATGCAAAAAAATGGGCTACATGCTGGAAGTTCATACTAAAGATAGTTGTGCAGATGCAGGAGTATCACTGAGACTCCAGAAACACTGTGAATGTGATTTTAACTTAAACTAGCACCAAATGACAACCTCCACTTCCCTGGGGCTGTGCTTCTGCTTCTGCTGGGCCATGAACCTGCTACACAGCACTGCAAAGACTTGCCTGGGTCCATTAATAATGTCCACAGTACATTATTAAAAACAGGCCAAAGTATCAAGCTAAGATTGGTTTCTGCATCCATAAAACTGGTAGCTATGAGCAGAGCTGTGTGTGATGCTTTGATGACTGTTTGAAGAAATAACCCAATATTCTTCCTTAAGGGTGAGAGATGGACTCTGTGGTGGTGACTGCAAAGTAGTGCTGTGGCTACTAGCACTGTCTTCGAATGCCCCATGTGACAAACAGAAAGATGAAGCCAAGTTCCACCCTGTGGTATAATGATTTTTCCTGGTGCAAATGCAGGCACAAAGATCTCAATGACTGAAGCAAAGCAGTCCTTGGCCCTTTTCCAGAACTGAGTGGGAAATATGAACCAGTGCCTCCATACCCTCAAGAGGAGCCAATTGCTATAGTAATGGTTAACCAAAAAGGTAGATCACCTGTTTAGCCTCCCAGGCCAAGCAGTGAGAAGCAAATAAGGTTTCTATTTCATGGATTAGAAGCAGGAAAACTCCTTTATCTGTGTTTGCTTTTGGCTAGGCCTTTACTGGCAAAGGGCTTGGGCAATGCGATTGAATGACTATGCCAGTTCAGTCCTGCCTGTGAACAGCTGTTCTAGGTCATTTCCCCCATACCCTCAGCCTTCCCCCATATGGAAGTCCAGACAGCAGAGCTTTAGAGCACTGAGGCTCCAGGCACTCAGCTCTTTGCAGAGAGCAAGGGTACCTCTGCCCAGGATGGAAACTGTGCAGCCACTTTTTCTGCTTTTTTTGATTCTTTCTTTTAAACCACATGGACCGAACAGCACTTTGATAACAATTGCATTCAAATTGAATAGAAATGCTGACTGTTAGGGCTAATATCCATGACAAACATTGTTGTAGCAAGGGTTGCCAAGAAGAGTTCTCAAACCAAGTTTCTTGGTTAGCGGCCTAGGCTACAGTTAAGGTATCTCAGTATAAGGGTAATGTTTTTTGAGGCAGTGGGGGGTCAGCAAAGGAATCATTTATCTTAGTTAACTGTAACTTCTAGCACTAGATCAGACATCCTACTTAAAAATAGGCTTTAGATACTCTGACTTTTAACTGTAGTAGTTGAAATTTAAGCTCCAAATATTTAAATCCCTAAATATAAGTGGCCTGGTTTTTCAGGGTGTTAAGCATATGCAATGCCTATTGATTTCAATGAGAATGTCAACCATTTTAGAAAACCAAGTCATTGCATTTAGTCATTGATACATAGACCCCTAACTTTAAGCAGCCAGGTTTGAAATCTTTTCTAGCTTTATGCGGTTCTGCTTCAGCTTCAGCAGAAACTCAGTTTCATGAAGTGAAACCTTAAGCACCCTTGGCTTACCCCCTTCCAGTCCTGTCTTCAATGCTGTGGTAAGTATTCACCCAAGACTGATTTTGCAGAAGCAAACAACAACACCACATAAATTTAAAATAGTACTTGAGTGACCTTATTTTTATACAAGAATTAATACTGAGATAGAAGGGAATTTGTGTTGCAGAAGTATTCTCTTTAGTACAGATTACACATTGCAGTGGGAAAGGCAAAGTTAAATACATAGTCAAGTTGAATACAAACACTGGGTTCCAGCTACATTTGGTCTGCATCACAAAATAATAATTCTAGAAAATTTAAAATGAACACTGCTTCTCTGCTGTAGTCTAGATTTATTGTGCTAATCCCACATGACACTTGTCCAAAAAGGAGCAGGAATGGATGTAGCAGGAAACTATGTGCCAGGTCTGTGCTAGATTGAATCTACCAACTGTTCAAACACAGTCTTACTGCAGGGACAACTAATGCAAAGGAAAATAAATATGCTTAACCCGTGTCGCTTACACTGGCTCAGCATTAGCCACAGTGACCAAAATACTTTCCTCCAAGGACACTCACTTAGAGTTATAAAGGCTGTTAAAATTTCTTTTCTCTGACTGATACTCAAATAATGGCACAGGCTTTCAGTGGAATTAGCCTTAGACTTTCCACTAGACTAGAGAATTAGCAGCACATGTTGCTTGCATACATCTTGTGTCCACCTGTGGATTCTTTAGGTTCAAAGGAGGCAACAAATACATCAACACTTAGGGACCCATTTGGATCTTGAAATCCTAAAGTGGAAAGCACCTATAGAAGGTTGCAAATAGGCTGAACCTTCACAGTGGAGTGAATGATGTATATTAACCTGTCCAAAAATGGGTCAACAGAAACAGCAAATTGATTAGACACAGCTTACAGAGGGCAAGGGTAAGATGGGGATAGAGAGGTGGGGTTAGGAATGTGGTACCAAAGGATATGGTAGAAGGAGAATTATCTTTTTTGAAAGGAGGACATTTGTTTCCAAGGGATAAGTCTGAGCTTCAATACATTCACTGCTCTGCACACAACTTTCTGAGCAGCAGTAATTCAGGCTCTGGGTACATTCTCATCTGGAGGAGAAGTTACGCCTCTTCCTTCAATATGCCCCGGGATTCTTGTGAGTCTACTGTCACACTCTGAAAGGTGGAACTGCACAGGAGCAGACAGATGAGCAGTGAGTAGGTAACAGCAGTTCTGCCATCAGCTGCTCAACACAAGGCACTGTCAGGTTACTCAGTGAAAGGGAAGTCTAGAACAACAGTGATGTGGGCTTGGCATGCTGAGAATCTGGTTGCAATCTGACACTTGTATTTAGTGGCAGGATTTCTATTTAGCTAACTAAAATTGTTTACAGTGGTGTAAGAATAGCTCAGAACGCCCATTTTTCTGACTTTTCAGACAGCCATAATGTTTTAAACACAGGTGTTGGGCTCAGTCTCATGTCTTGGACAATGTACACAACAAACCCCTGACATAGTCATAGCTAGATCCTAAGTAAACCTGTACAATAAACATGCCCAAGCAAACAAAAGACAAGGAACATATGGGGTGCTGCTGGAGTTGGTTTCTGCTTGGTTGTAAAACAAAACCCAAAGTGAGCACCACTCATAAACTATTTAAAGGAGACACAGATGCAGTTTGAATCTTCACTTCCCCAGCCTGGCCCAGCTGCACAGACCCTAATTACCACTAGTTTTTGGCTGTGATAGAGGAGTGTTTCTCAGGAAGCAGCCAGAGCATTAAGAACCTTGCCACATCCAGTGCACTAAGAGCCCTCCACATCCTCCTGCAGACTGAGGGGCCTGGCACTGCCCCTCAATCCCCTGCTCCACAGTCCCAGCAGAGGAGATGTGCACCCATGCTACAGCAGACATGCAGCCCAGCTTACAGAGCTGTGACCCCCACTGCCACCACAACATAACCTGCCCTGGGGACAGGCCTGCAGCTGCAGCCCAGATCCCATTTCTGGTGAGACTTGAGCACAGCCTGTCACCTTGAATGTTCTCCAATGCATTTGTAAATCAGCAGGGCTAAGCCCCTAAAAGGTTTCTTTTATTATTATGTGCCATTTACTATTGTACTGAAACAGAAAAAGATCCTGTGCAAAAAATTTGTCCTGATGGAATAAGATGGATGGAGCTATTTGGAGCTGCTGAAGCAGCCCTGCAGGAGCTGTCACTCTGGCCAGGTAGCTCAGTAGCTGAGGGTCTCCAGGCTGGCCACTTCAACCAGTCCAGCTGCCCACCAGGTGTACTGTTCACACACTGGCTGTTAGGGCAGCCAGTCTCTTGTACAGCTGATGCAGCATGGATCTGTGGGATTTGCTGCCTGCTGCCTGAGTCAGAATTGACAGCACAAGCAGCAGTAGGGGTGTGGTAACCCAGGTCCTGCCTCTGCTCTCAGTGCTTGTTCATGCCAGACGCTCACACATATGTGACAGGGGACATGTGTTTTACTAAAGAGCTGAAATGAGTTTTGACACAATGAAAAAAGTGGAAAAATATCCTGTAGAGGAAATGGGAAAGGAAGGACAAGAATAGCAAAAATAAAAACAGGCAGTTGCACACATAGATTTTGTGCACTGTAAGCATTGGCAGATTGCTACTCTAAGACATTTGTATACTGGTTGCTTTGGTGGTGCTACCTACTTTACACATGTCCAAATGGAGTGCACATGGAAGAGGTTTGTAAGGGACTGAGCAGTGGCCTCATTGATTGCTCCACAGAGTTTATTTGAGAACTTAATATTTATTATTCCTTCTCTGAAGGAGAAGATAGCTTGTAGTTATAGGAGGGCAACTAATCAGTAGAAGTGGAAGAGATGGTTAGATTTTGATGAGTTTTACAAGAATTTGAAGCTCGTTTGATGAGGGTGTCCTGAGCTGGGCAAATTGGTTAACATTAATGGACCTCTGGGAGGATCTGGAGGCCCTGGAGGGAGTAACAGGACAGCAGAATCACCTAGCATACAAACATACACACAGCTCAAGAAAGAGAAGTGCCAGTAAGGTGCTTCCAAGGTGAGGGGAAAAACTCACTGAGGTTGGTAAGCATGAACTGGGCTACACTAGTTAAATACAAAACCACAGAGTTGCTGGGAGACTGTGGGCTCTGTCCTTTGATGTTATTTTCACACTGTGTTATCCAGTTTGTTACTAGTTGGCATATACAATAGATGTTGCAAGTTTTTTCGTATCTGTTTTAAACTTAGTTGTCAGATAAATAATTTGGAAAATCATGGGGTTTGAATCTAATTTCAAAATAACTTTTTAAAATAAATGCGTAGATTTTTCTGATTGAAAATTTGTCACTTCGGTGTAGGCTTATGAGCTTTCCAGTTGCATTTATAAAAAGATGTTTAACAAGAAGGCAGCATCCAGTTATGATTGTAATGTGAATTACAGAAAACCTACCTGAGATAACATGAGTCAAAAGAATCCACTGGGTCTTCTCTTTCTCTATATGTACAAATTGATACAGTACAAGTGAAAAATGAGTTACAAGATTTGAATAAAAGACAAGGTACCTTTCACTTAGACAGTATAATTTTGCAGGATTTGTCTCATAACGTTTGAAACTTTATGTCTTTCAGTTCTTTCCTCAGAAAGCTTGTCCACACAGACTTAAAAGTAATCCCCTAATGAGCAATATAAGTGTGGTAGAGTAAGATGGAGGGGGATTTTATTTTCAGCTTTCTTAACACCATATGTTCACTTAATCCCACTCTTCATTTAGTTAAAGGTAATCCCTGAGTACTTGAGAACAAATTACATGCAAACATACATTATGTGTATGTATGGGTGATCTGTATATTACTGCACATGTGTCTTGGACTAAAAGAAATCCCACTGATAGCTAAGGCAGTTGAATTTTCCTATACAGATGCTCCCTAGTCATTTATCTCAAAAGTACACATCAAGATTCAAGAAAGAAATTTTCTCTGAAGGAATTACTAATGAGGATTGCTTGGATTTTTGCTCATCAAATCTTGAATAAAAATCTTCACTTATTCTTAAGTGCCATTTAATTTTTCCTACCTCATTACTAAAATTATTCAAAAAATCATGAGAGCTCTCTCTGATAAGTCCAGAAACATCATGCAAACCACATTAAATGTGCCAAAATGTTTATTTTCCACTTTTCAATTCAGAATGGGAATTTTAAAATAAATTGTAGATGCTTCAAAGTACAATGATAAAAATGCCGAAATTTACTCTTCAAATATCTACTGTCCAGTTATCTACAGCTGTTCAAAAAGAAGAATCTGAAACTTACCACAACTATTTTCAGTCACTCACTGAAAGAACAACTGCACCAATTTAAAGTACTTCTTTTAAAAAATGTTGACAGTCCAGCCAATATCACTTAAGTGGTCAAGACAGAAATTCCAGTAAATCCTAATGTATAATTTAAAAGACATATGTCAAATATTTTATATATGCATAAAAATGACAGGAAAAAATAGTTCTGCTCTGTAAACATTTGCTACAGTTAAATAACAGAACTTCTGGAGAAAGCTGTATCTTCTACCTGGTCTTGCAAATAAATTAGTGCCAGGTGTCTCCTGAAATCAAAAGTCTATTTGAGCAGGTCACTTTCCAGGATGAGATCTTAGGACAAGATGTGCTGAAGATATTTGGAGAAGAACAGCTAATAGTGACTGGAAAAACAAACCACTGCCAGTACTGAGTATGCCAGAGATATGTTACTCTATCTCTGCAGCTCCAGAAACTGTGTCACATTGCTGCAGTGCATCCACACAAAGCTCCCCTGCAATTATGGCCAGTGCACAAATGGGTTTGACTGAATTTCCCTCTGTAAAGAAAGGAAACTAAATGTAGTCTTTTGGATTTTCACAGTGATCATTTTTGAAGATCCAAAATTCAGTTCTCTCTCAGGCAACAATGTAACTGATAATTCTATTTTACTGCACATTGATGGAAACATTTACACTTTAAGAATTATTAGATCTAGCAGGTAATTATTCTGTAATGAGCATTAACTGCATATAAAGTATTAGGTGTGGAAGGACATTTCAACATTTTCAATATTTACATTAAAATGCCCTTTTTCTATCTCAGTAACCAAAAGATGTCACTTCTGAAGTGAGCTGAATTTTCAGTGTAAAATGAGAAATGTTGTCATGGAGGAAGTAAAAATAGGTTAAAAATAATCTGAAAGGTAAGTGACTATTTGTTGCTTTTTTATGCCTCACTCTGAATGTAGATAACATGAACTCCAAAGATCTGAGAAGTGCTTTCCAGCCTGACCCAGAGAAATGCCTGATGCAGCCCCCTGGGTCATCCTGGAGCTCTTCTAGTTTGGTATCAAGCACAGCCTTTATAGCTGAAGAGTCAGTATAGTCATACCAAGAAGGTCATTGCAAGAAGAGAAGAACTTTTCAGGAAAAATCTGAATCAAAAAGTACAAGTAGCAAAGGGAAACAAACTGAGTTTCTTTTCCCACCTCACTCTGCCACTCACCTCCCTCAGTATTTTAAGCATATTGTGGTCTTGATTCTTTTATGTAAAGCAGTTGTTCTCAAGACTGCAAAACTTTTCGTATTCTGCTGTCATTTCACTGTGATGTTAAAGACCAAACTTCTGCCATTACACTATAGCAATGGGATCTTTTGAAGTGGTGATGTTTGCCACTGTGCTTAAAATTCTAGTATTGTTTGAATAAATGTATGGAGAATAACCACTGTTTGTATTTTAAGTGAATATTGTGCCAGAACCTCAGCATTTTTATGAATGAGTAATCTCATAGTTTTCAAAGACAGTTAAAGACTATATTTATTTGTAGAGTTGTTTGCAAAATGGTTGCCATAGTTTTGGTTCTGTTTTTTAGTCCACACTTATCCTGCAGTGACTTTTCCAAAAACTGACCATAAGAGAGACAATGTTCTCTATCATTTTTTTACATCATCCTTCTTCCTGTTGTTTACACCTCATTCCAGTTCATGCCACCTTTTCTTCCCCATTTTAATGGCCATTTTCCAATTCATCTTCACCAGTGAAATTTCTTCCTCTTGGTTTTGAAGGTACGGTCAGATAGAAAAGTATTGGTTCTCCTGTCTCCAGGAAGATGATGAAAAACCTTGCTTGACAAATTGCCAGTGCATCTGCTGTGACTGGGACCCACGTTGGCTTTATTTTCCCTTGTAATCATATTGAGTGAGCTGAAGGAAAAAGAAGGGCAGCAAGAGAGTATTAATAGATTCTTGTGGAGTGTGATAGATATTAAGGCCTGTAACTGTGCTGCAGAAAATCACTCATTTACTTGCCTTTCAGTAAGAGTCTCTAGAAATAGAAGCATTTTACATTATTTTGTTCCTAAGGATATAAAAATATATACATTCTAATTGCACTTTGGAGAAGGAAAATTAATAAAGACAACTGCACCATTCCCCATTAGTGGAAATGCCTGCAGTTAACCTGCCTCAAGCACTTTCAATATCACTGAATCCCTTGGGTGGGATTTTCCAAAGTGCCAGCATTAGCTCAGCCCTGCTCCCATTAAAATCAATTACTGACTTCAGCCTGGGAGGAGAGTCCAGAGAGTCCCTGTGGTGCCCTGTATGTTGGAAGATGCTAATCTGTGTGTGTGTTGTTCCTTCCCTATTTTTATGTGCATGGCTGCACAGGTGCTCTGATACATTCATGAGGGCCAGGGTTTGCCTCAGAGGACTTTAAAAGGAACCAGAAAATTAACTGTGCAGAATAAAGAGTAATGGAGGGTAGCAGAGATCATGGAGACAAGAGGAGCTTCACATAAGATGAAATTTCATCAAGTGCGTACTGAAGTCAGCTAATTGCAGCCTCTATGCTCCAATTCATAGAGAAAAACCTTCCAGAACACATTTTCAATATGATTTCACACAGTATATTTTCTGTCTATGGAATCCAATTGTCATGGGCAGTCATCAAGGCAAAGAGTTTAGTAGAATTAAAAAAGGGATTTAAGAAGCTTTGTGAGCAAAGACAACATTTGCAGCTGTATGGACCAGATTACAACAATGCAGGGGACAAACAAGCTTCCTGCTTCAGCAGCATAAGCTGATTGCTTTGAGGGTCGAGAAGAAATGTTTTTTTGGTATGTGTTAGCCATGCTGATTTATTGAGATGTGTGGTGGGGTGGTTTGAGTCTTCATTAAAAGGACTGATAATGATAATGAATTTTCAAGACAGATTACTTGCTAGTCTGAAATGCTGACATTTCCATTAAAAGAGTATCAATAGTGAAGTCTCCTCCCAAGCAAGGGACTGATTTGGCATTAATGAGAGGAGAATTCAGACCTTGGCTATGAACAAGATTTCTTTTCTGGCTTTAAGGAAGTAGCTTATTCTCTCATCACCTGAGAAAGACAATGAATGCTTCTCTAGTTCTCAGAGGTGGAATGAAGGGAAAGTGCATAAAGAAAAGAGTGGTTGTATTTTCATCCACAGACATTCTATGCTTTGGATTCAGAGCTGTCATCCCACTGTAATACAGGGGTACTTCAGCTGGAATTAGCCAAGATTTTTTTCTCGTTTACACTGATTAAATGAGTCCAGAAAATGGTATTTTAATTCCAGTGTTTGTGCTGGAGCTCCTCTGAACCTGTTCCCCCATGCAAATAGCAGCAGCCTTCCCACCAAACAGTAGCCCTGAGGAAGCTTAGTGGCCTTAACCTAGAACATGAAGAGTTTCTACAATGGATTATGTATCATGCTGTCTGGCTTGAAACCCCAGAAGCTCCTGTCCAAGTCTGCATTCCTATTACAGGCTACTGCTGTCATCATACCAGTTGCTGCAATGTCAGAATCCCTTATGAACAGTAGATAAGATCTGAGAGAAGACATTTTTAAGCTAAGTCTGGATTAACTGAATTATTGATGTTAATGGCCATGGGTACCATACCTATTACTAAGAAATACTGTAATACTTTGTCAGAATTCCCATTTGGAAATGCCATTATAGCTAGGGGAGCAGCAATAGATACAGTATAGCTTAAGCAAGCTATTGATGAACAGGAAAGGCTATTTAAGGATTTTGTGCCTTGAGCCCTGTAGCTGGCAAAAGAAATTCATAAAGAATTTGAAAAGAGTCAGACTGCTCTTCTCCTTGCTAGAGCTGGCAGGCACCATAGGTGCTCGAAGTTCCACAATGGTATAGTTGCATGGACATTTAGATGTACCTATACATGCACACACATATAGTTTTGATTGACAGTCTAGGTCAGATCCAGCAGGTCTTCACCAAAATATGAAATTTCTACTGCACAAGTAATTGAGTTTTCTTAGGTCCAACAGAGCAATCAAGATGAGAGTTTTTTGTTAATTTTGAACTCTCATATTTCCAGCCCTTGCTTGGTGTGTCCTTCGTGGAAATTCTCCCAACCGTCTAATGATCGAGAAGCCTACATAACCTTTGCTTATTTATGTTTTCTTATTCAGGATTATTTAAATACAGAAAATGAAACTTTTGAAGGATTCAAAATTAAGCTCAGCTGCCAACAGTGCTTAGCTATAAGTAAAACTGAGATTGATAGACAGCATTTGGGAGAAGAAAGGGTCAATAGCCACAGAGTTATTGTCCTGATTAAAAAAAATATCAATTTTATCCTTTTTTATTTCAATGCAGATATACATTTAAATCAACCTTTTAACCTTCTCAAAAGGTTTCACTTATTTTTTAAATTCATTACCTGTTAATTTCATTGGCAGATGTATGACTAAATTTCCTGTACTGCTTTGAAAAGCTTACCCAACATCTGCTGCAGGTATGCATTCTTTCCTTGGCCTGGGGGATGATTTTACATTAGTAACTTACGTCTGTAGTTGGATAGTGGTTCTGTAAGATGCACACAGATCCAATCTGGTCCTCAAGCTTCAAATGGTCTAGCTCTGATCTCTACCCTGCATTAAATCAACTCTGCTGTCTATTGTCTGCTCAGGTTCAGGGACAACTTGGCAAGTTTGATATAAGGGAATAATATTTCCACGTGCCAAAAGCAGAGTTTGCAGTAGTCAGCTGCAGCCTCCTTTTCCTTTTGAGAGAATTTCATAGCTGAGGGCATGAAGCTTTGCACACTCCATGGCCGTGCAGTTCCTGAGCTGCAGTGGTGCAGAACGTGAGACTTGGCAGCACTTCTGTTCTGGGTCAGCTGCCATGGAGCTGCCATAAGGAACCTCGCCATGGCACACCCAAGCTGCTCCTTGCATTGCCCGTGCACTCCCCGTGCTTCCTCTGGCCATCTCAAACCTGCTTCTGGGGGAGGTGTTGTCATTCTAATCCCTTCAGGGTCACAGAGGATCAGTAGGAAAGTGTGGTGGGATTAATACAACCTCCAGACCAAGTTTAACCTGCTGATAACATCAGATTCATAGGCTCTGCCAGCTCACTCTCACTGCTGATATGCAGCAAGTGCAGAACAACACTGAAAACTTATCACTTTTATTAAATAATGTGATCCCAGACACCTCTTAATTGTGGAACTTCACAAACCATGAAGCAATGTATCAGTAGCCGTCTAGAATTTGGAACAGTTGGATTAAAAATATTTTATTTGCAACTCCAGAAGACTACTGTAGTCTCTTGGTGATGAATGCATGTATTTTTATTCCATATTGGTAATTTATATATTTCTGCATCCATAACTTTGATCTTGTCTGGGATGTTGTTAATTTGCAAAATTTTATTATGTTGTCCAGAATTTTTAAGTGATTACATGTTAAGGTGAATTTATATAGCAAAGATTTTAGATGTTAGAATTAAATGGCTGAACTTTTTCAAATTACTTAATTGTATGTACACATGAAAATAATTTTCTCCATGTACTAGCTTGTATTTTAAGCAGATCTTCATGTTGCTGTTGACCTAGCTTGTAATCTCATTGTTAAATTAGTACTTACAGCAGTAGAACAACAAGCGTCATTTTGCATAATTGCTCACATTTATGGAAAATACTGTACTTTAACTGACTGAAGTTTTGTGCCTGTCAAATACTGACAGATGAAGGCTGATGTAAAACACGCCTGTGCTCTGTCACAATAGACCGGTGGTAGCGCAGGGGAGAAGCGCGTTCCCGGCGGAAGGCAGCGTGCATGCCACCTCTCCTGCGCTGTAGCTTGGAGCCCCAAGGCAATCAACTGTATTTAAGCGAATCTCCCCTCCTACACCACTACCTGCAGTAGCAAGCAATGCGTTTATCTCATTTTAGAAATAACTTTAAAAATGGTAATCTCGGCCCTGAAGCTGTGTTGGATGAGAAACGGGGGCAAACTCTCCTCCGGGCCAGAGCGTAGCCGAGGCGGCGCGGTCCGCGGCTGGCCCAGGGTCAGCGGGACACACGACTGAGAATTTCGGTAGGATTTGGTAATTTGGTGACAACAGAAACCTTCGGTGATCGGAACAGGGAACGTCCCGCAGCTCCTTTACCTGCGGACGGAACCGCAGCCCCAAGCTGCCTGGAGCGCGGGCAGCGCCCGCCGAGAGCGCGCCGGCCACCGCCCGGCGCGGGCGG
>NW_005054298.1:22940737-22943310 GCF_000277835.1 Geospiza fortis | reverse complement strand
GGGAGGTGCGCGCGTTTACCGGCCCGCGTGTGTGCCCTGCGCCCCTCCACGCCCCTGGCACCATCGGGTGTGTTTGTCTAGAGAGGCTATGGTGACTGGTGGAGGATTCTGGTATGTGTGTGCCCCCCGGGTTTTCCCCGAATGAGGCATGCCTCGGGAGAGGCTGGGAAGTCAGCCGGGGATGCGCGAGGGATGTAGTGTGTGGCATCCAGACAATGTCAGCTTGGGTGAGTCTCCACCCTGTGCAGCCGCAGGCAGTCGGGTCCCCGGCGCAGGCATCGCCGAGGCGCGCGCTGCCACCCGCGGAACAAAACGCGCAAATCCTCGTTCCTGCTGCAAGAAGGAATGGTGGGTTAAAAACCCAACACCAAACCTGAGATCTGTTAAGCTTTTTAGCCATATGACCTAGTGAAGGCAGACTGGTTTGCAAAGAGCCTCCCGAGCAAGCTTGATGCCTGCGTTGGTTTTAATGAAACTGGGAGTGTGGTATATTATTTTTTCTGCATGGGGAAAATCATTGATGGTGGAAGGGAAGGGAGGAGTGTCTGTATACACGAGTGTCACATGACCTTGTAAAATTCATATGGCTATACTTATTTTTCTTCTGCACTAATGCTGGTTATCTTAAGAAGCCACTGACTTACCTGTTCATTTTGGAAGATTTTGTTTCTTTTGGATTTGTTATCTTGTGGGGCAGAAAACAATCACCTGCATGTTTGAACACTGTCTCTGCATTTTATAATTTTTACTAGTATTTTATATTTTTACTGGGCTATAGGTGTTTAGGAGGAGATGAACAGTGGTCTGTGTAGTAAAATTTATTTTTTACTGGTGGATTATAGGTACACTCCATTTGGCAAATGTAAACTATTTCATATGGCTAGTATCTTTACATTACCATTCATGTGATGGGTGGATGTTTTGTGAGACTGTAGAATCACACCCACTCCATTTTGAACAAATTGTCTTTTTGTCTGTTCTGCCTAGTGCCCTTCAGACATGGATACATTAGCTTGTTAAATACCTTAGAGAAGAGGAATCAATTGATTAATTCTAGATGTTTATTGAAACAATATGTGTAGAACATCAAATCTTCCAGTTTTATTGTCTTTAATCAGCTTTTCTCTGCTGAGAAGTATCCTCTTGAAACACAGGAATGGTAAAATTACTTGATAAATCATCTTGAAGAACAAAAGTCTTGGTCATAGTAGGGAATACTTTCCACATAAGATCTACAAAGATCTAAACATATCCATATTTAATACACTGATATCATTCTTGGTGGGTGCGGTGGATAGTGGAACACAGAACTGATTTTCTGCACCTAAGTTGGTATGTGATTTTTTGTATCACTGGATGATACTCAAATTACTGTACAGAAATCCGTGTTACAGAAGATTTTTGCTTTCATACAACAGAAAGGTAAGTGGCACCAAGGAATTTATTTATTGCCCTTGTACAGTTTTCATTTTCAGATAGATATTTCCCTAAAATGGCTTCATTTTTATGCTCAGATGATATGCAATGAGGCATCCTTCTACCACTGATTCTCTGACTCAGCATGTGGTGACAGTGAGAAAAGTATTAGTAAGAGATAAACCACAGTTAAGGAAAGCAATGCAGTGTAGTGGCTATTAATTTCATGAAAGGGTATAAAAATAATGTGAAAGAGAACACTGACAAATTTTATATGATCTTCAATCTTGCATAGTATCTTGAGACTACTGCCTTCACGTTTGAGTTTAAAGTAGTTTTTTTGCAGTGGAGTAGTGTATTGCCATAAACTGTGTGCAACTTTCTGTGTGTTGGAGTCTGTTCCTTTCTTAGTGAGGTAAGCCTGGGTACAGAGAACATCAGTTGGTTTTAAGTATTGTGTGAAACTGCTGTGATGCCCTTTGTAGGTAATGGTTCTCTGGGGCTGGTTTTAAGAGGCACTTTTGTTTTTCAAAAGGATGTCTCAGAGTTCTGGCTATCAGAATATATGGGTATTGCCTTTTTCCCCCAAACCACGAATCTTCTTTAGCGGTTGCTTCTTTGTTTGAATTTGGTCGTTTGTCTATTCCTTCAGCATTAAGTTTTTCAATAGAATCAACTGGCTTTTCTAGCTAGAAACAGTTAATTCTTTGTGCTTTAAACTAGATCTTTATCCTGTGTTAGTCTCATCTTTACTGGTCATACTTACCTTCCTTCTTCAAATGTATTTCAGCTGCTGGAGAGGGAAGTAAAAACCTATCAAACTGGGACAGAGTTAAATCTGAGTGACTAAGCCAGTTAGGTAAATACTAGGAAGAATGGTACTGAAGATTTCAGCCATTAAGTAATTTACATCACCTTCTTAATAGAAAAAGACTCCAAATCACTTGTGTTACAAATGAAGCCAAAGGTTGCAAAATAATCACACTCATGCCTTTTCTGTTATGTTGAACAATAGTTTTATTATGGAATTTTCAGGTAGAACTGGAATAATGTACTTCACAACTTCCCATTAGTATCTGTTCTCACTGAGGATCCTGCTGATTAAATCTAGAACTTGATACAAACACTTACCAGAGCCAGAAATGTCCAATTTCTGT
>NW_005054298.1:22920183-22940673 GCF_000277835.1 Geospiza fortis | reverse complement strand
AAAGAAAATGTGTTGGTTTACAGCAGAATCAGGCAATGTCAGATAAACAAACCTTATAAAAAGGTGCAATCCAGATCAGTTTTATTGCTAAGAGTTAATAATACATTGAAATGACACCAGACTGCTGAGTAATCAGGTTTTACCTGTTTCTATGTGGAGTGTTAATTTTGTTTCAAAAAATGTAAATTATGAAACAAAAGTTGACATATTGAGTAAGTCCTCTTAAGAATTCAAAAAATACCTTTGATAATTGGCAGTCACAGATTTTGAGTGAGCACACACGCGGAATGTTTCCTACCTTTAGGAATGTCCACTAGGTAAGTTTCCTTATTGGCATTAGGTAATGCCAATGAGGAAACTTGCACTATAATTGCCCTTTATAGTTGTTCTTCAGATTAGCAAGGGATTGAAATTTCTCTTGTTAATCTCCAAATGTTATCATCCCTTTAAGAAAGTGTCCACTGAAAATGGTATATTAGTTTTTATATGTTAATACTAGAAATTAGAAATAATTACCCAATTAAACAAATGAGTCCCTGTGAGAAAGAACTGAAATTCAGTAATGATAGAGATTGCTTCTAATCCTTCATGTAGAAAAATTGTATAAAGACTAAGAAAAGTATCTGTAGAATATTTGTATGCAACTTAATCCAGATATATTGACTGATATTTTCTGACATTTTATTGAATTAAAGTCACTTCTTTGTTTTGTTCCAGGTAGGAATTTTAGTTATTTTCTATGTCCAGCTTTAGCAGAAGTGTTTCATGTGAGATGTTAAATAGATTGTTTGTTGAACTTGTTTTTTAAAATCCAACTGTTAGTGAAGAGCTCTTGAAATGTCTTGGGCTGCAAGCTACAGCTGTACCTGTATTGTACAGAGGAAGATGACGTATGTAAGGATTTGAAATTGTCCTGACATTAAATATTAAGAAAATAATTTGTTGCCATCCTACATCTTAATTAGTTGGTTGGATTTTAGGGGGTGTCAGAGGAGGGAGACCTGCAGGTAGGGAAGGAATTCAATTTTTACCCATTACTAAATTTCTAGTCTCAAAAATCCATCAAAATAATTTTAACATATGTTAAAATTGGTGATTGAATCTTCCTTGCCTCTGGTCTTTTCAAGACACCAGGGTGTATGGTGAAAGTTCTTATACAGAAATATTATAGAGAGTCTGGTGAGGGAATTACTACCCACAGTAGTAAAACTGTTATATTTACTTAAGTAAATATTATAGTGTTCAAGAACTCAGATTGCTGGTAAAATAGCACTGATGTTGCATAGCATAAATGGTAAACTGCATGTAGATTGTTCTTACCTTCTGTGAAAATTATCTGAATTATCATCCCTTATTGCAATGTTAACATTGTGTTGTTCTAATTATTGTATTTGACATCTGCTGAAATGGTCATGTACTGTATGAAGATACTATCAAGTATTTAGAATGCCAAGTTGTGTTCATACAGAAACACCTCACTCTTTTCTATTGTTCATTACAACAGAATAGCTGATTTCTAGCAGATCAGGATTAGAAAGAAACAGGAGTGAGAAGTGACACCGCTTTCCAGTTTCATGACTGCTAAGTTTTATTACTTGTGTCAGTATTGAACTTTTCATGTAAAAAAGTCTTGGAGAAGTATAGAACCTGATAATTTTTCTCAAATGTAGATCTGATTTGAAAAATATCCTGTCTAAAACGGATACGGGAAAGGGCTGGAGGGAGGCTCATTGGCATCCTTCATCCTCTCTGAAAACTTCACCTTTCAGAAAGTTTCAAGAGCAGTTGTAGGGGGCCTGGCAGAAAGCTTTGTTCATACAATAGTGAGAGCTGAAGTCCAATGCCTACTGCTGGCACAGGATCCTTGGCTGCTGCCAGTGCTGTGATTGTCTCATTGTCCTTCCCTTTTCCCAGAGGCTCAGCAGTTCGCAGAGTTGGTAGGACTTGTGGTATTCCTGGTGTCTTTTTGTCCTGGTTAAAGTAAATTTTAAAAGAGTGAAACTGTGCTGTGCTTACAGTCAACATGTGCAGTAAGTTACTTCTTGTAGTTACCTTAATCAGTGCCTTCTTGGCTCTTCCAGTAGGAAGGAACAGTTTGCTCCCCAAAGCTCCAAGTAGAGCTTGTTGCTCGATACGTGGGTAGATTTCATAGCGATGCAAATTTGGTTGTCATGTTCCCAGTATTCTGCTTTAAGAACAGCCATCTGTAGCACAGAAAAGGTAGTTTATTCTGTGTCATCTTGGTCTTAGTGTGTGAACTTGGTTATAGCTGCCTGGTAAAATTGCTCCCCTGAACGAAAACTGTTGTTGAGCTAGTAGTGTCTTCTTCTGCTATTGAGCAGCTGTGTATCAGTGACTTGTGAAAAATTCTGCTGATTATTTGAGGAAGTACCGTAAACTTGTCAAGGATTACTCTGTGCAAACTTACACTTAATTTTCTGAAATCCAGTTGGTCATGGTAAAAGGAAAAATGTTTTTGGAAGTGTCCAAAAGACTTAATTGTGGACCTTACTTAAACTGTAATTGGCAAATGTGCATTACCTGGTTATAAAATTGTATTTTAAAGGCTGTATCATTGAATAGTGTTAGAAGTGCCAATAATGGATATGTATCAAGCATTGATGATAAAATAGTCCCATCTCAAATGGTTGAATTCTTACTCTGATATCGCCTTTACAGTTAAATCCTTTCAATATATGTAATTAAATTGCCTGCTAAGTGCAACAGTAAATGTTGAGTAAGTCATGGCATAATGTGAAAGATGCTAACTTTACAATATAGAATTCATAATATGGCTTTTTTGTGTATGTAGGATTTTATTCTTCTTGCAATTTAGACATTATGCTAAGACGGTTTTGCTCAATCGTATTGTTTCAATCAGTGATGAAAAAAGTCTAGTGCTTTTTTGATGTCTGTGGATTTCTTTTAAATAGTTCCATTGATTGTTATGGTAAAATACTCTCTTAAATGCTGATTTGATTGGTTTAATCACTGGGAAAGTATATTGAAACTATTTTTGACAGATTTTTCTCTCTGCCAAAGGTCCTGTAGATTTGGAGAGGTACTCTTATGTTTAACTGTAAAGTTGCTGAATTGATCCTTGTGGTACACCAATATTGAAAAGATGTGATGTTGCTACAGGCTTGCAGTTACTGTAGAGGATAGCATTAGCCAAACAAATGTGCTGGTTCTTTGAAAGAAATAAAGTTCGCCATGTGCTGTTTATATACTTGTTTGGGTCATTAATCTCTCATTTGCTAAGCCTGGAATAGTCCCTGTTTGCATCTCTGAGAGAGCTGACCCAATCTCAAGAACTGTATGTTTCACTCAGCGGGCTTTTTTTCCTTTCTTGTAGGTCCCTTAAAGAGATGGTATTAGTAAGAGAAGAGAAGCAGTGGAGTCCAGAGAACTTTTTCCCTCATTACACTTTTCTTGACAGAATTATCTTTAGGTAGTTTTAGAGATCACTAACCTACTGTGCACTAAAAATACTCATTAAAAAAACAGAGACAGGCAATATTAAATCCATGTAAATTCTGTGATCCAGTTAACAGCATAATCCACAGTGTGCTAAAATGATAAAATTGAAGAGGTAATGTGTTGGGAACTGCTGAAAGAAGAGAAGCTACATCCTTCTATACATCTTCCTAGATCCTGATTATATATTGTTTTGCAGAATTCTAGGTTCTTTTACTTCTGGGATGTAAAGTCATTTTTAAAAATAAGGAAAAACACCTTTCCAGGTTGCTCTTTGCATCTTACAAATATGAAAAGGCTGTCCAGGCTTTCAGAATTTGTTGTAGGAAATATTTTGCACCATGATTTTGTAAATAATTTAATTTTCATATCTAGATGACTAATATTATCTAGCTCTTTAGATGAGCTGCTTTACAAAACTGGCATGGGTTCTAGCTCAGTATTGAAAATAGTAAGTTTTCAGCATGCTTTCAAGCGTCTTAGGAGCAAGACTGATTTTTGCAGCCTAATGATGATCTTCCAGAGGTGAAATTGGCATGGGAAACTTATTAGCTTTGCAGAAATACTCTGCTTGCATACTAATTGTCTTAATTTTAATCCCATAGGATTTTTTTCTACTTTTGTCTGAGCTCACTGCTTGCTACTCTTTTATAATTTAGAACAAGTATTGAATTAGGTAAGAAGAGAAGTACTCTATCAAATGTGAAACCATTTCATTATGGCTATGACAGTGTTCCCTCAGGTTTTCTCATATTGTTGCCAGAGAGTACATGAAGATAAGATCTGAAGTTCTTAAACTGTGTTAACATTGGGAATCTGTGTCTACAAGAACAAGACACCCTATGTAAAATAAATGCAATATCTACTCTAGATTCCTGCAGAAGCGAGGACAGTGTTTGCTGCCCAAGGAGATTTCTCCTAGTTGTTTTGTGGGAGGTACAATACTTGTGGGTTGTGTCTGGACTTAAAGCCTCAGTCTTTGGTATTGCACTGTTGGCTGTTCCTCAGCAGTTTCTCACTCGTGTATGGTTCTTCTTGATTTCATCCTGACTTGCCTGGTTCATGCCTGTGTAGTGATGAGGCATATTGCATAGGATTTTTGATTCTGTGCCGGAAGCCAAGCATTCCAAGCTGTCTTTATTTATAGAATCATAGAATCGTTTAGGTTGGAAAAGACCTTTAAGATCGAGTCCAGCCAATAACTTAGTACTGCCAAGTCCACCACTAAACTATGCTTAGTTGATTTTGTATATGTAAAGATCACTGGAGACTAGATGTAAGAAGAACACACACAAAATCCCCAAACATGCTAAACACCTACTTGCCCTTACCTTACTAATTTTGCTTCTTGCTCTGCTTCTTGCTAGAAGGATCACTGTGAACTTGTTTCACCACTTAAAATTGAGTTAATCATTGTTAGAATTTGTTTCAATACACCAATGCAAGTTTGGACTTCCAGGATGTCAGTAATCATTCTCCTTCAGAGGTGACTAAAGACTTAGCACAAATGTGGTTTATAGTGTATTTTAAAAAATCTCCCCATCGTGAAAAATCTCATTAGGTTGTTCTAAGCCTTTAAATAAAAATGCCATACAAATCTCTGTTCTCAAAGGAAGTTGTCACTTAGATCTTTAATGCGTAACTCAAGAGCATGACCTTTTACTTGAACATGTAGGTCTGAGTGGCTTTGACAGAAACATGGGTGGTTGCATGCTGTGTTCCTGGTGAAGCGTTCTGCAAGTTGTGTGTATCAGTGCACATTTCTGGTACTCTGGAGTTTAGTCAATAGTACTTGTGTCTTTCAGAGGTCAGCAGAACAGTTCTACTGAAGCTGGATAAGAGAAGATCACTTTTTCTTTCACCTCTACTCTGTTGTGTCTGTTAATAAGTAACTTAGTGGTATGATCCGTTCTCTGGAACTGAAAGGCTGTTAGATTGATGTGACTGCCACAAATAAATTATTGTCTGTTGTAGAAGGAAAGAATTATTTTCATGAAGAAATGTTCAGTTCTGGATTAGAGACCTCTGAGATACTTTCTAAGAAGCACAGCAAAATTGAGAAGTCTCATTTTCAGCAATTACATGGAAGGAGAAGGGTCCCATAGAAAAGTGAGAGTGTTTTTTCCTTTCTGGCAGCTTGCAGAGCAGAAAATAGAAACAGGGAAATGAGTGAAATTTTCAAGAGGAACCACCTAGCCACATCACAGTTTTTAAAGTGAAACATATAGTGTCTTTATGAAGAATGCTCTGTTAACAGCTATTCGGTTGATAGTGCAGCATTCAGCTTAACCTTTTGTGCTTCCTATCCCAGTTAGTGAAAATCAGAGATGTTCTACTAAAAATAAAAGAGAAAGCAAACCTCCAAAAGCACTGTCCTTGTAATTAGTGTAATTAGAATGAAACTTTCTATTTTGATACTGTTTATATCTGTTCAGCTTGAATGTACACAAAAACTTCAGAAAGTTCTTAAAACCAACAAGTTAAAAAAAAAAGCCCTGAGGATTAGTTATTACTACGGTATAATGAATCCTAAATTAACTTTTATCAGCTGGAATGGAATATTTCTGGAATGACTGGCCTGTATTCTGAAGTTGAAAGTCCAGCTCAGAGTAAACAAAGTATTTTCAGACTATGCACTTTCAACGTCAATGGTGTTTCTTTTTTGAACTTTAATGACTTGGGTGCCTCTCTTTTTGCAGAGGTGTCAATCTTCATTCTCCTGAAGGATCAGGTAGTTAATAAATTTACAGGTATCATATAGGAAGTTAGCTTGGATAGACTGAAGCCTGAAAGCTTAGGAAGTGATTTTATGTGTTTATTATTTTTCCAGATAATTTAAAAGTATGTTAGCTTTGTGTGGCCTTTACATTTAAAATACACATAGTGTATGGAAGAAAACATTCACTTGATGCAAATTACTTTGATTTAATGTATGTGCTGTTTTGCTATCCTTGTCATGGAAAGAGTTTAAATTGAACCTATTGTTGCTTACTTTATGGTCTAAAGACTGATCTGAGTGCACTACCTAAGGCAAGTTATGGTATTATCTTTCAGTTTTTAAATTATTCCTCATTATTTAGTACTTCTGATGATTAATGTTTTCCAGTAATTGTTGTGAAGTGTATGCTTTCTAATTTTGAAGATGACAACGTAAATTTTGTTTTGTATAATGTGACCATGGGCCAGCCTCATGTCTTTTTACACTTCAGTGTAAAAGATGTATTAACCAATAGTAAAATAGCATTTTATTTGCAAAACAGAATGTGCTTTAAAGCAACGTCCCTAACACTTTATCTAGTGTCTCTATTTTGTATAGGTTAATGTAACCCCTTCTCAAGTTGAATTCCACCTACATTATTTTTCTAATCCTGAGGGTATGTGGTCTTCCTTTTCTTTAGAATGTACATCACCTGAAACTAGGAGACCAATTTTTTTTTGTGTGGTAATGCTCATTATTAACTTTCTGAGATAAGGTTATCTGGCATGCTCTATAATACAACTCTTGATAGGCTGTCAGCATTTGAGAACAACATTTCTATACACATGATCTGAAGAAACATGATAAAATGCTATAAGATATTGATGTGTCTTGTGTAGTACATTGTTCTAGTTAAAGCGGCCTAAATTTTTTTTCTATTTTAGAGTGAGTTGAAAAGCAAGATAAAAGATCAGTTGTTCTCTTATGAAAGTGTAAAAATTGCAGCTGGCTTTATGTGGTCTGCATTCTTTTTGCCTTGCAGTGTGGATTTAAATATTTGAGTTTACAACTGCGCATGCCTTCACTATATTACAAAGTGCCAGTAGGAGTTGAGAAGGCAGAGCCTCCTAATAGATTCAGCAGCTGCTGCTTCATTCCTAAAATGACTTCTGCTGGATTGCAATGAACTCTTAGTATTTTAGCATGATTCAGGCAGTATTATTGACGGGAATATTGAACTAACATATATACAAAAGTAGGGCTCTTCTTAGTTTTGCAGTATGACTAAATATTTAGTATCTGGATACTGTGCATCATAAATCATTGCCTTTTATTATTTCAAGACACTCATAGTGAAGTATCAAACTTGTTGTAGTCGTAGCCATTGTTTGTAATGGTGGTAAGTAGAATATGAAGTTGTTTTGATTTTTTAGTAGAATTTGGAATATATGGATGGTTAACTATTTAATTCACTTTTTGAAAAGAAAACTTAAAATTTTGCCTGACATGACTCATTATGGAGAGATGTAATACTGTGATGGAATCGTCTATTAAACTGAAGAGCATTGCTCTGTGAGCTAATTGAAGGCCCAGTAAAAGACACTCTTAGTTTACTTCATATTTCTGCCATAATTTCTGAAAATTCTGCTTGCATCCATAATGTGATGGATGACATTTCCCTGGGGAGGGTAGCAGCAGTCTGGTTCTGTGTGCATCAAGAATCATCTGTGTAGCTATGTGGAACTAGTTTTAACAGTACTATGTGGAACTATTTTAACAGTAGCAAATAGTGATGATCTTTCTGTCATCAGATGTGCATGCAGAAGCCTGATATTGAATGGCATGCAGATAGATAAGTATGCAGTTTTCATTTTTTTATTGCCACTGTACTGCCAATATATATTAGAGATTGTATTTAGAAAGTATGTTTGTAACTAACTGATATATTACTTCTTAACGGTGATCAAAATAATCACTGAAATAATATCCATGACTTTGCATTCTGTAAAAAAGTGATTTGTGCCCTCTCTGTATTGCTGAGCTTTTATAGTGTCTTGAGGAGCGGGACATTATTTTAAAAGAGGAAGTTAGGTCTGCCGCAGAGGAAGCATTATATTATGGATTAAATGCTGTCCTTGTCATCTTTGAAACACACTTTTTCTGCTGTCTTGTTACATTCATCTTTTTTTCCCCCTCATACAGTCTTCCAGTTCTTTAGTGGAGTTGCAAACAACGAGTAGTTTTGAAAATTCTGTGTAGCTCTCTTGTCCTCTTTTTGGGAATTGATCTTGGAATGTTTACTTCTGAAATACTTCTTGATTTGAAACTGGATAGGTAGAAAGATGCTTTTTTTCTGTGCCCAGTTGCTTCCTGCACTCAGGTTTATGTTTGTATGCGTGCTCTTAGATGTTGTTGGCTAGAACTGTCCCACAGGAGATATTCTGTCCACTGAGAACTGGGCAGGATATTTTTCTTGGTATTTTCCACCTCAAAATGCACACGGTGGGAGGTTGTAGGATTGATGAGCTGTGTTAGTCCTGTGCTTTGTGCATACTCTCCTCAACTGGGAAGAGTTCTTAGATTATACAGAGGAATTGAAAAAGGGGCTGAGAACTTGGTTTCTGTGACTTGATTGAATTTTTTAAAATAGGTTTTTTGAACTGTTAGGAATAGTAGAGCTGGAAAGAAGTGCTGCTAGAATTGGCCTTACTACTTACCACAAAGGCTGTGAATGATTCCACAGATGTATTGCTCTTTTACTGGTTTCCTTCTGAGAGAAGGTTGTGACATCAGATGGCAAGTTAGACCAGGAACTAACAAGGTCTTAGGATGCATCCCATTTGGTTTTTACAGGTATTGCTTCTTGAATGATGTTGTGGGGCGCGCTCTGGCTTGTGGTTGAGCTGTTTCATTTCCAGAGCTTGTAAGTGGTAGCACTGAATAGATAGAGACAGTGCCATTGAAACAGTGCTGGCAGTCAGGCATGGATTCCTGGTAGGCATTCTCAGTGGTATTGCCGTGGGACTACAGCCCGGCAGTTTCCTAAATAAGCATGAGAGTCCACTGACAGCTCTGACAGAGCAAATGCTACTTATAGCATAGTAGCACCTCATTGGTAAGTAATTTGCTGCCGATTGTTCTAGCTACTGTCCATTAAATAACGAGTTTTGGCTACTTGCTTGACTAAAATTGCCAAGTGCATGTTTGTTCATGGCCAGGCTTTCACAGAGTGGTTATTGCACTAACTTTTCACTGGTCACAGTTATGTCAGGCTTTTGCTATACTGCTGTGTCATCAGACAGTATCAGAATGTGACATTAAGATTCTAGTATTCTGTTAAACAATAAAAAGACAGCAAAACAGCATGATCCATACCTTTGGCTTTCTGTAAGTTTAGTAAAATGTAATTGTTTTTAAGATTTCCTTCAATATTATGGGGAAATTGCCCAGATAATTTCTTCCTTATCTATTCTATTTCTATGTATCATCCTTCAAAGTGTGGTACAAGATTTCTGCTAAATGCAAAAGAGCATTTTCAGTTGAGTGTCAAATCCAGCTGTATGAAAACAGAACTTGTTTCAGCTTCACCAGCACGATAAAATCGACCTTGTGTATAAACAGTAAAAAAAAAAAAAGCCCAAACCAACCCTAAAATCTAACTATGTCTTAAAGACTTTAGTGGGACTTAAATATCTGAGAAGTCTAGCAATGGAATATGTGCCTCTTTACTAGTGCTGTTTATGAGCAAGTGTACAAAAAGTATATTGGTATAAATAAAAGGGTTTTTTCTTTTCTGACTTTCTGAACTTCTTAATACATTTGCAGCTAGAAAATTATACCAGTGAGTACTGGGAATGCATTCTTGGTCCATGCTCCAGTGTTTAGCAGTGTTTAGCATTGCAACAGCAGCACTGTGTAGAAATCATTCCCAACTTTCTTCCACTGATTTTTGACTTGTATTTCTTTTTCCTAAGAAAGTGGACTTAACTCATTTGCTTTCCTTTACTTGCAAAGGGGTGGAGAGTCTCCTCGTTGGGGTTTTTTTTGGAGTTTGTGGTCTCTTGGCTTTTTAAAGACAAATCTGTTGAGGTATTCCTTCCAGTCTTTGACTTGTAAAATTATTATTTAAATGATATCTGCTGTCTTTGATATGTGTAACATTGTCCAGTCCCAAGTACACTAACCTTTCTTGACTTTGTAACGCTGTCTTTCTTCTTTCTGCTATCACTTCCTCTTGCAAAGAAAAAGACCTTACTTGCTTAAAGTTAATCGGAAGATTTATGTAGAGAAACTTGTACTTTCTGACTTTGCATATACAAGTGGCTTGGATTGCCTGCTGTGCCCTACAGGTAGTTTAGTTTTAACCTTTTTCTTATGCAGGGAAGGAGAGGTCTTCCTGCGTCACTCAGTACTAGATTATGAGAGGGGAGTGATGGTGTATTCATACTTATGTGGGAGCTTTGCATCAAGAAATCTCCAGTACCATAATGAAGATATTGGAATTAGTAATTTTTAAAACTGTTTTTTTAGTATCTTCCATCTTATTTTTTATACAGCATGACCTGTGAACTGAATTTCTTGATGATTTCTGTGTTACTCATAACAGTGTTAACTATTTTTGTTAGGTTGTTTTCATTATCTGTACCCTGAGGTTATTTTGGATACAGCATCTGAAATATTTTGCATAGTCATGTCCAAAAGCATAGAGTTTTTTCCTAAGAAAAACCTACCTTTCCCTTTGTACTTTATTAAATGTTTGGGTTGTCCTTGATCTGATTTTAAGTCTGATTTTTTGTCCCACTGCAGCCTGCAAAATCAATTTGGCAATTAACTTTTTGATCTTCCATTCTGCACAAATGTATATAGAGTCTACATGCACTCTGCTTTTTGAGCCTAGATACCTAACTCAGATGGTGTGGATGTTTTTATGTTTCATAAAATGGCTTGTGAGCGTGTCACCTGTTTAAAGAACTGTCGCTTTGGCTTATGTCAAATCTTTTTAGCCACTGAGTCACAAATAACATGATTTAGTCTCTTGTTTCCTATGTGCTATGAAAATTCAAATGTCTTGTCTGTTTCTGGTGTCTCTTATGGTCATCTATTACTTCACTTCAAAGGCCCAAACATAACTTCCCTCCTTTATGCTAGACACAGCTAACTTGTCTTCTGTCAGGCTGTGGTCTGAAAAAAATCTTTTCTCATTAAAGATTTACATCTGAAGTCTAATGTGGCACAATTTCTGTCACATTACTAGAAGTCTCCCTGGAAAGCATCGAAGCAAGTGTTCTTGGATGCCAGACATAGAATCAGAAAGCACTGATCATATTTTACTGAAGTTAGACTCATTTTAAAATTAGATTTCATTGTTTGATAGCTTTACTGATGTGTCATACCAGTTGAAGAGCTGTTCTACCTTGCCCTAATTTTCCAGCTTTTTTAAAAGATTGTTGTTTGTTCTTACAGTTGGGAGCCAAAATATTTTGTTAGTTTTAATTCTGTTTCTGCTACTGAATAGAAGTAGTGGGGAGATTAATGTCATGACAAATATGGCAAAAGAGCTTCATTTCTGGCAGCTGGACCATGCTTTCTACCTATCCCTCTTCTGTGTTCTAGAGTTAGTAACGGAACTGCTTGCTGTGGTGTAAATGAACAAGACGAGATACTCTGACCTGTATGAATGCGCTTCAACATGCTTCTTGTGGAGGAAAAGGAGGAAAAAGAAGGTGATTATTTAATAGGAAGAGCAGTAACACCTCATTTTTGTGATGGAGTACCATCTCCAGTTCTGAAGGGTGAAGATGGATGAAGGCCATCACCAGTATTTTCCAATGTTCCCCTTCTGCTGGTGGAAGCAGATGTGTGGCACTGTCAAATGCAAAATTCCTTTACAGTCTGGACCTGGACCCTGGCATAAGTTACTCATAAATAAATATGCACAAGGAATTCAGCTATATGTTTTAGTCATTATAAGCTACTTTTACTGCATAGATGTGTTGGGTTGAAGGGAGAATATGCAGAAAACTCCTCTTGGAATGAAATTTATAACTCTACAAAAATTATTTTTGATTTTCTTTTTTGGCTTTTAAACCTGTTCTGATTTGTAACAAGTTGGCCCTTCAGAGTATGCTAGGCTGTAGCTGCTATCAGCAAAACTTTATAAATCCTTTGGAAAGGTAATAGGAAGAAGGTGCCAGCAAGAGTTAGACCTGAATGGGCATTTAAAGGTCTGAAGGAAGATAGAAAAATTATAAAAGCCATGAAATAATTCTTCTTTTTTAAGTTTCATTTTAAATCCTTTCATGGTGCTGCTGCTTTGATTTGATTCAGTGTGAGATGGAGATCTCAGATTCAAGCGTAAAAATTTTTTCTGCAAGAAATGAAACTATAAAAATCTTCCAGCCGCTTCACACTGTACTGTTAGCAATCAAGTAAATGAGACTGTGGGCTAATGGGATGTGCAACAAACTCCTGTATCTGCATAAACTTTTTCATAGAGCAGTAGACAAACACAACTAGGAAATTATTTTCATCTTAAATATTGAGGTAGTACTGAATTAAGAGATTAATTGTTACATGGCTTTTTAACTAATCACTGTCACCTAAATTTTAAATAGCTACTCTTGCTGCTTTGTGCCACATTTGGACTACAACAAATTAATGCCAGATCGGTTCTTTCTTGCCAACCCTTGTCCTTATGAAGACGTGAATGTGGTCCAAATAATTAGCATTTCTAGAGTCACAAATTACATTCCTTATACAGTGTAGTCAACTCAGCTGCTTTAGCAGTAAAAATAGTCATTGTGGTACACATTCCACTTTCAGTGTTGTATTCTGTAGTTTATTCATCTGGCTCAATCCTTAGAGAGGTCTTTATACCAAAGAAGATACGTTCCAGGAAACAAAAATAATTGTTCTTTTGGGATGTTCGGGAAAAAAACTTTACTCAGAGGCTTGCCAAATTCTTACACAGCTGCTAAGATGATATAATGTTTTTCTTGTTTGTCTAAGATTGTAAATATGAACTTCCTTCCTCCTGCATTTATAATTATTCTAGCTCTATGCAGAATTTGTGATAAATCTTCCAAATTTCTGTTGAGTGAGAGTATCTATGAAATGCTTACAGACTTCAACATGCAGTTTATATTTGCTTATAAAATGGGTGACCTAATTTTCTGTGAGCTAGATATAACCTCCTCCCATAGTCCTGCCAGAAGAATGTATGTCTAGATAAGAGTTTGTCCTTGTTTTATATAGCAGAAAACTCTTCAGCTGTGAGAATTCATGACTGGAATACCCTTGATCCTGAGAGGTGTTCACTAAGGTTAAGTTGCAGATTTGGTCCCAAACAGGCTCAGAGTGGACGGTAGGCTCCGTTTCGCTTGTGTGTGTCCGGTATTCCTGCCTTTGTTGTGAGCCACGTTTCCTGCTGCTTACACTGAAGGAAATGACAGCACTGGCCATCAGCCTTGTGGACACAGGCTTAAGTATTCTGGAAAGGAACTGAGCCTGGCTGCACCAATGATGTCAGCTGAGGTTGTATTTGCCTTAGGAAGGGGCATGGCGCTTGGAGCATGATGCAAACTCAGTATGCAGTATGGCATTAAGATCATTTTTAGCCCTGGTTTTCTAACTCAATTTTAACGCTTGAAATTGTATCTAATTGTTTTCATATGAAGACATGATTTTTTATGTTCTATAGAAAAAAAATGAAATTGTGTTAGTAATAATATAACACATCTACAAAAATTTTGAGTTTTTTAAACGGTCTTGTAGTATCAGTGTCTGTAAAAGATATTATGTTTTGTTAATTTTTGTTGTTTAAGCCATGTCTTGGTAATATCATTACATTTCTATCAGGGAAACATGAATAAAATGTCTGGCTAGTTAAAAAGTCATCTATTTAGACTTCCTGCAAACTTCCCATTTTCCCATTGAGTTCAGGAAAGATTCAGCCTCAGTGACATCTGATATTAAGATATAATGGCAAAAAAAGCAGGAATATTTTTTCTTGACAAACTGTTGCTTACTTGAAATTTTCTGAAATTTGTGTTGGATTCTGACTTGTGTAACAGAATAATATTAAATACAGTATATCTATATCTTGCAATGCTCTTTAGAACCAGATGATTTCAACAGCAACAAACTGTTTGTGCAGAGTATCGTGAGGAATTCTAGCCCTAGCAAAGAGTACTGGTAGTTGGCTGGTAGGTTTGTTTGATTAATGAGCTCTGTATACCTCTTGAAACCACAGTTTCTAAGATACCTTATGCATTAGGAAAACTTTAAGAGTGTCCTGGAAAGATATGTCTCTGCTGGAAAAGGACAATGGAAAGTAGTCATTCTCCCTTTTCCAGAAAGCAGAATATAAGGCTGTTTCTTCATCTTTTTGTAAGAGAAAAATAATTACAAACATTGGAAAACAAAACTTTTGTGTAGTTGCAATTAGAGTTCTATTTAAAAACTTCAAATTAAGGTATTAGGGAGAGTACAGCAGAGTAGCAGGGTTCTTGTGAGTAATTTTTACACCAAGTAAAGGTGTAGCAGAAGATACTTTCAAAATGTCATTCCAAAGGAATTTTGCAGTCTTGCCTCTGGCAATGTGGTGAAAAGATAAAAAAAAAATTGCTTTGTGTGAGTTACTCCAGGCTTAGTTTGGCACTTTTAATTTCTGGTCATTTCACAAAATTTTGTGAGCCCTTACTTTTCGTTGCCTGGAATTATGAATAATCCTAGTATTCTTAAGAAAGTATTTGAATTTAGCTATTTTTGATAATATTACAGTATGGTATTAACCTTTCATGCTCTCCCCCCTGCTTCCCCACTCTCCCCCCAAACCAGATGGAGTTTTACTGGCATGTAGAGGGTTCAAAAGCACCTTGTAGTCTGGAGGGCTGTGAGGAAGTGTAGGAGGAAGGGTGCTCTGTTGCTTCTGCCTGAAACTGGTCTCCCTGTTTCTCATTGCTTGCTGCACGCAGAGGCACTCAGCTGGGTGCTGGGGCTGCCGGCTGAATGTGGATACTCATCTCAATGAAGCCACACACAGACATTGATACAAGTGTGAACTCAGGTATCATGATGTAATCATTTTTGTATGAAGGCTGCAGAATATTGCTTACACTGCCAGGAGAAGCAGCCTCTATCAGCTGGTTAATGTGTATGGTTCACACTACAAGGAATTGAAGTGGCTTTAACTTCATGCACTTAGTAGTAAACTGCACAGTTGTAGCTGCATCCAAAGGAGATACTCATAGAATCACAGTTTATCTCAAGTTGGAAGGGACCCAGCAAGGTTCATCAAATCCAGCTCTCTGTTCCTCCCAGGACTACCGAAACCAAAACCATATGACATGACTTAAGGGCATCATCCAGATGCTCCATGACTTAAGGGCATCATCCAGATGCTCCTTGAATTCTGGCAGGCTTGGTGCTGTGACCATGCCCTGGGGAGCCTGTTCCAGTGCCCAACCACTCTTTCAGTGAAGAACCTTTTCCTGATGTTCGATCTGAACTTCCCCTGGTGCAGCTTCATGCCACTTCATACCTTTTTCATGTGGCAAAGGAATGTTTGCATCCAAGGGAAGGATGTCTTGTTTGTTTCTGCTAACTTGGGAAAACAGTGCTACAAAGACAGCCTTGGTAAACTGTAAGCCCCTTCCAAGTTTAGTGGAATTTGTGTTGCAACAGCTATTCAATTGTACCTTCGTGTCATCAGTTCTGTGATGCTTTTTAACAGAGCTGTGCCTTTGCTCATGCACAAACATTCAAATGTTATAAATACCTAGAGACTACTCTTGTGATTAGTTTACATTGACAGGACTTTTATTATATGAATAATATATATATTTAAATTACATGTATCTATACAGGCATATTTTCAAGCAGACATGTTGCCTTTGTGTTGGTTCTGAGACAATTCCACAGATACAAGCAAGGTTCTGTGCTTGTGGAATAAATTTTTAGTTTGCAGAAATGTCTGACCTGTGCTTTTAAGCATTAAATGAAAAAGTGCAAAAGGTAAGATGCTGCTTTTGTGTTTAGCCACTAATTTGAAAGCTAATGGCATGGGCATGCTGTGTTTTCATACCTTGTGCCTCTGTGCTGCAGAGTTTAAACTGGAAGTTTTCTGAGTTCAGAATTATAAATGTATTTATGGATGGTAATGCTTTGTGGGTTTTTTTCCTTGTTCCTGCTTCTGTTTAAATGTAGTCTTCTCTAGGGATTAACATGATATCTGAAAAGTACTGAAACATTAAGTGCTTGTAATAAGAAGTATGAGCTTTAAACATGTCTGTAGTGAAAGTAATTCATTAAGACTTGTAATTTTACTCATTTGGTATAACTGATCCAAATTTAACATAAATGCAAATTCAACAAAATTATACCCTTTTTTCCATGTCATACATATGTGATTGCATGTGCTCTACAGCAGGTAGCATTTGACAATTTCTCTGTATTAATGGCAAAGGTAGGCTTTTCTGTTTATTATGAGCTTAAGAACATAAAACAAATGCTTGAATCTTCCAGTACGCTGTGGGCCAGAAGTGGAGTTGCAGGTTACAGGTGTGCCTGTTACAAGTGAGCTTGCTGCTTCCAGAAGGGGGAAGTCCCACTTGTTTTTTCCCTGTCCCTTCTCCCAGCTGTCTGGTATGAACCCAAAAGAGTGTTGGCTCTAATATTTGTCCAGTCACAGGGCAATCTATTGCTGCTTGTGACCTCAGCAGAAAGACTGTTTTTGGTGTTTGGAGTGTTGAGTGAGTTTTCTGATAGTTTAGAACGTTGAGCAGGCTCAGTGATGTTCTGGGGCAACATGACAATGGATGGAAAGAGATTTCTTCCTTTTCAGAACAGCAAGGAGGTGTTAGCCTGGCTCAAGCTTTAGTGTGTAGGTTGTTGTTTTAAACTGAAGGAATGGGAGCTTAAAACAGATACCAGGAAAGTTTCGTAGAGACATTTTTCCAAAAACTCCTTTGAAAACTAGTGTAGAAAGTTTACCCTGGAATAGAGAGAAAAATAACTTCACAATTTTATTGCTTCTGAGCCAGCTGTGTCACTGTTTTCTAAATGCGAAGAAAACCTCCATCCAAAATGTGGTGTGGGTTTTTTTTTTTGTTGGTTTTTTTTTGGTTTTTTGTTTGGCTTTTTTTTTAAATATTTTGCAGCACTTAAATGCTGATAACAATAAGAAATTGACTGAATTTCACAAATGCTTTGCTAAAAGTGTGTATAGATTTAGTCAGCTGATAGTTGATGAATGGATTGGTCCTGCTGAGCAATGCAGGTAGAAGGTAGGCTGCTCCTTTGCCATTGGCATGTTTCTGAGAACAGGGCAAATGCAAGGATTTGCTACTGGAAGTGCTGTAACATTTTGGTGCTCAGCTTCTTAATCTGAACAGATGGTATATTTATCCAAGGGGAGGACAGGAAGGAAAAAGGAGGAAGATGTGCTGCAGCCTCTCCTTTCCTATGTGACTGAAACCCTTGGGTATGCACAGCCGAATGTGTGTTTCCAGGTGAATTTGTTTCTGAAGAGGCAAGCACAAATGATCTGCTACCTTTGCATGTCACAGAGCCTGCTCCCAGCTCTGCTTTTCATGGGAAACTTGAATGTGGGCTGTGGAAATTATTTTGAAAGTTACTGCTCTGTCTGTCTTGAGAAATAGGTAAGTCATCTTCACCTGGGGCTTCTCAATGAAGCATGTTCCAAATCCAGCGTGGTGGAGAAGAGCCTCTCTGGCTGCCAGGATGGCAGTCAGAGTAGCAGCTATCAAAAGAAATAATCCTGCCTTTTGCTGCTGAGCTTTCTGTGGGAAGCTGCTCTGTGCTGAGGGCCATGAACTGTCCTGCAGAGTACCATCCTTAAATGCTTGGAAGCTGCAGACCCTTGAGGTTCATGGTTCAGCGGTGAGAGGAGGGGGTCTGTCCTCAGACTGATGACTGACATGAAGTATCTCATTCCTATCTCTCTGAATTTGTGTCTCTCAGCATGGAAATGAGAATAATATATCGTATTTTTCAGTGTGACCCTTCCTTAGAAGATGTTGAAAAAAGCTCATTCATTTTTGTTGTATTTAGAAAAAATTACACATAAAACAAATTCCTGTGTTTAAGATGGCTTTGTATCAATCTGATCTGAGAAGTGCTACTTTTAAAAATGTTTTTTGTAAACTTTAAGATTATTTTAGTCAGCTTATGCTGTTCTTTTTCTTTTCATCTAAATCTGCCCTATCTTTACCACAGCATCAGACTTGGGTAGGAGATACGGATAATCGAATACTAAGTGACAGAATTTCCAAGTATGTTTGTAAGCAAAACATGAAGTGAAACATAATGCACAGCATATATGTATCTGTGTGTATAATAGCTGCTCTGAGCCACTTGCTTAGGATTATCCTTCACTGAATTTAAAATCTCATTAGTTTAAGTGACTGAGGAAAGATAATTTTTTGGGAAGAAAATTTGAAATTTGTGATTTTAAGTGGCAGTATGGAGTCTGCTGATTTACTTGATTATTTCCTCCTTCTTCCCCCTGCCCCCTGTTCCAGTAGCAAAACCCTCTGTCTTTAGTTTTCATGTGCAAGAAAAGCTTCATTCACAAAGCTACCGAGTGTGGTAGCAGCAGTTTACAGGAGTTGTTTATGTGACTCATTTGCTGAGCTGCTTAGGCAAGGTCTCTGCAGCTTAAGATCTGAACTGCATTTCTTAGGAATGCTGGCCTAATCCCATGAGTTTAAATACTTCTGTTTAAAGTCCTCCTTTAACAAAACCCAGCTGTCCGCCCCATCTTCATGATTCGTTTACTGTATAGAAATTTCATGTTTGCTTCCTCCGTGGAGAACTTACACTGTATTTTTTTTTCCTTTTTGCTATGGAAGGTTATTTCCTTAATTTTTCAGGAATGTACACTTTGAAACATTGATTCTGTGTTAAATATTTACATTTGATCTTAATCTTGAGGCAATTAAATTCTAGATAAAGACTCTTGCAATGCATCATTTGGTGTTAACTGGCTTTTAGACTTCTCTAACTTTTGACATAGCAAAACTTTTTTATGTTGAGGCTGCTTTCTTGCTTGAAATACTTTTTTTCCAGGGAGTGGTACCCAGCTGTAGTGTTTCTCCCTGCTTCCCTCCCTCACTTTCTGGTGCCAAGATTTATTTAGAAACTGAAGTAATGCAGCCTTTCAGTATGAACATATATCTTTAGAGAATATCTTAAGTAGACAAAATTAATTTTAAAACAATTTTAATTAGTTTCAGAAGGCTTATAAACTAGAGATTAAGGTCAATGCTCAGTAGGCAATGTTTATATTCCTGTTGGCAGTGTGTGACAAATTTCATAGCTCTGTACCTCCAATTGCTGATACTGGTTTGAGCTATTGTGTGGGCTTCTTGCTTTAAGATCATTAAACCACCCTTGAGAGAAAGGATGTTGAATTAACGGTAGAAGAAAAATCCCAAGAGAAGAAAGTATTAAAAAGAAAAAATGTCAGGAGAACTATTGTCAGTTTTCTCTGGGTTTTTTGTTTAGTTTAATTTTTTGGGGGTGGGGTGTTGTTTATTTTGTTTTCTTTTCCTGGGCTTGATTTTGGGGGGAAGGGTCAGAATCTCTGGAGAGGGTTCTTCAGTGATATTCTGCTAAAATGACAAATAAGAATTAAGTTGTATGTTCAGCTTTTTTCAGTGATGAGCGTGTCTTTCTAAATCTGCTCAAGACTCTCCTCTTCAGGAATTTGTGCAGGCTTTACTAGAGAAAAGTAGTGGTGGCATCCAGCTTTGGCATCTTGCTCAACCAGACATCACTCAAAAACTGCTTTGTGGATTGACTTCACTTCTGGAATGGCTTCTCTTTTACTTTTTGAGGAGAAAACCAAGAAGTATTGAGCAAGTGTAGGACTTCCTTCAAGTGTTGTTTGTTTTTTTTTTTTTCCTGTCAGCTGGTGGAATTCTCAAAGTACAACTTGGATTCTTAAAATATCACCAAGGAAATGGTGAATTGAAGTTCATGCAGCAGGATGTTGGTTTTCTATTTCTGTACTATTGCATGTGAGTCTTATGGGTATCTGAAATTTTGCTGAATCACCTGCAAGACCCAGGGGAAGATGCTGATAAAATACTCTCTCGAAGCACTGATTCTCCTGCAGTTTTGATGTTCACAAACATATTTTTCCACCTATATCCATATCATGAAGAACTTGTCTGTAGTTTCTCCTTTTCATGCCACATGTTGCTGCCAAGTCTCGTTGTGTGGCAGGGACCCTTTCAGCCTGTATGCCTCACATTGCTACCTAGTGAGCAGTGCTGATTTACTGCCAAATG
>NW_005054298.1:22870938-22920154 GCF_000277835.1 Geospiza fortis | reverse complement strand
CAAGTTTTGACTGCTGGCACTCATCTCTGTCCAGAGACCCACATCACTCTTATAGATATAGAAGGCTCTCTTGAGCCGTTCTCTCTCAGCTCTGCTCCCTCAATGCAGTCCTTCCAAGCCTCCCGCAAGACACAGCTCTTGCATGGAAAAATCCTCTCCTTACATAGTAGTTCCATTTCTCATGGTAACCTCATGGTGCAGCATGTACTTCCTCTTTTTTCCCCTCTCATCTACCTCTCACACTTTAATAAACACATGTCCTTCTGTGCAGAGGTTGGTGATATGGATGGGGGGGGTTATGTCTCTCCTTACAGTTTGCTATGAAGTTGGAGGATGAAAGTTGACTGCCAATTGCAGTACTTTAAGCTGGTTTTATTAGTGACTTAAAATATAAAACTAGTTGAGCAGGGGTAGCCTGTTTAGATGTGTTTATTTTTGGTTTATGGCAGTGTTGTTCTGCTCAGTTTCTTAGAGGTGGGTTTAAAGTGAATCAGATGTCTTCTAAATGGAATATACTTTCTCCTTCTTAGAGAAATGTTTCAGCCAAAAGATTATTCCCCTATTCATCCTCTAAATATTTTTCTATGTGGTGTCTCTTAATGTCATGTTTTGTTATGGCTAGCTGTAAACAACAAAATGTGGTGATTCATAAATGCTAAGAATGAAATAACTATATTCTTTAGAGGTAGCAGACATTCATGTGTGGGTCTTCTGAAAAATATGCAATTGTGGTTTTGGTTTTTTTCCACCTTTTGTTCTGGAGATAGTAGTCCTGGCTATAGTGAAATGCACCTCTTCACAATGTAGTCTTAATTCTTACCAGGAAACCTAAGTTGCCTTCCAGCCTGTTCCAGCTGGGGTTAGTGTAAAAAATATATACCCTGTCATAAAAGCAACCTGTGAAGAATGTTGTTTATTTATCATAGCTAAAGCATTACTCATCTGTTTTTTGAGCCATGGTTCATAGACTGTCAATAGGTTCTTGTGGAAAGGGATTTGGCAACTACTTCTGAGTCTAGATAGTACCCACATCATACAGATTTCCAGTGTCTGCTGTGGTATCTTAAGTGAGCATTGGCATAATGCTTATTTTTAACCTTTGAGAGGGTCCTTTGAACAAAAATTAGTTTTTAACTGTACTATAGCATAGAGTAGCTCAGTCTTATGAGGAAGTACTCTCACCTGCATTGTAATTTGACCTATGACCTAAGTGATATTCTTACATTTCCCTTCTCCTGGTTGGTTTAATCATTCATTTATACAATTATAACAGTAAGCACTGTTGAGATGTTCAATTTTATGGGTAGCGGACAGTTGCTTGCTTTATTTTGCTTTCTTATAGTGGAAAAACCACTCAGTGTATGTGTAAAAATTAGTTTCTTTCAGTATTTATTCCTGGTGGAAAAAGACCCTTTACAGATGCAACAGACCAGTCTGTAAAAGGATGTGAATTTTTTGAGTGGTTGGTTGGCTAATGCTTCTTCTCAACTGCAGGGTGATCCTGAAAGTGCTGCTGTTAGCCTGGTGATTGTTATTATTGGGCCACAGCTACAGGAATATTTGGGTATTCCCTGAGATCTGTGCATAAGGCCAAATATTACAACAAAATTCATACCTATTCTTAGTCTGCTTGTTCATATTTATTATCCTTTTTTAGGCATCTTTCCAAAGGTAAAACTGAATGCAAAGAGATGCTGCAGCAGTATTTGCATTACAATAACCACATGATGAAGATTCTGGAAAATTGGTACTAATGTAGTTTCTAAGTATTTATCTGCCTACTGAAGACAGGCTAGACACTGATAATTCTCTAGTCTCAGCTGGTAAATCTCAGATGTTGGCTTCTGCAACTAATGAGTGTTATTTTACAGGGTTATTTTCTTCTCTACTTGAAAAATACTTTAGCCAAGGCAAGTTATGGTTTTATGAACTAAATATTTTTAATAGTTGTCTTCAAGTTGTCTTCATAAAGACTATTCAGTGAGACGTGATGTAATCTAGGATGCTCTTTTTATGGGAATTAATTTAATGTCCACTTGGGTACTCTGGCTGGAATCTTGGTTCAGGAAATAGGATGCAATTATTGATAAAGCCCCTTCTTTTCAAGGCAGCATCTGTTTGGCTAGATGTGAGTCAGGCACTGAAATGTATTGGAGGGAATAAAGGTTTTACTGTGTGCCTTTCCAACAGCGCAAATTTCAAATGCAGTTAGATTCTTGTAGTGGCATTTCTGTAATTTTGGTGCTTCGCTTATACAGGAAAGAATAAATGTATTCCAGTATATGAGGAGGCACACTTTGGGGAATGAATTAAAATTTCAGGTTGCAATTATGGAAAGATAGAGTCAATATAAAGTAATAATAATGCAAAGGCAGCTTAAAACCAGAAACCAACCCTATGGCTATTCTATTTGATGCACTTTCCATTTTACCCCTCAAAGTTTTCAGGCAAAGAAGGGGTGGATGGGTGGGTAATCTGTGGGTGGTTTTGCTGCGGCACATCAGAATGATTTCCCACTGCTAGAAATCAAGATGAAGTAAACATTCTGGTATCTTCAGTGTGTTTATTTCAGGAAATTGTGTGTGCTAGTGTCAACTAAACTTAGAGCAGGAGTGTACAAATTCTGCTTAAATACGAAGGGAGCTGCAAAGGATATGAATATGGGAAGTTGTATTTCTGTTTCTTCATGCTGCTGGCCAAAAAGAGCTCGATTCTTTCATATTGTCTGTGAAGAATACTGAGCTGTCATATCTGTGTCTGTTTGTTCTAAAGATTAGGTATTAAATCTGCGGAAGACCAGGGAGCAACTGTGATGTGTTTGACTTTCCTGGTTAGAATTTCTGGGGGCGGTTGTTGAACAGTCTGTTAGAATGTGACGGGGATAAGAGTGCTGTCATGAACAGCACCAAGTTTCAGAAAACCTGTGTTTGCTGTATACAGCACTGATGTGTTTTGGGGGATTCCAGAAGCAGTGAGACAACTTGCTTTGATGTTATGATCTGGTATCTGATGAAGATTTTTTCTTTTTCCAGTTGCTTTTTCTAACAATTGTTTCATTAGCAGTTGTTGAAATGTAAGTTATGTGTTCCCTTGTGTTCTATAAATATTTATGTAACAAACTTATAAATAATGTAAAGAAAAATATTTTATGAGCTTCGTGAAAAAGGTTGTTGTTTGACTGGGCTTGAAATACAAACAGCTAGAGGCAAAGGCAAGTTCTTGCACAGGCATGTGCCTGATTTTAAGAGGAGCATTAGAAATCGCGCTGTGAATGTTTGAATAACTGTTACTTTCAGCAGCCTTAGTTGATCTTTTATTAAAACTGTAGCCTGTGCAGTTCAAAACATGCTTTTTCAGACAGCAGGTTTCTTTTCTGTGGTTTCAAAGGTACATTCTTGCGTGTTGCACAGATCAGTGGGCAAAGGAGGGAATATTGTGGGCTGTCCTGTTTTGCATCTCCCAGTTAAACCTGAAAATAAGACCATAAAGTGAGGATGCTGGTTTTCAGACTTGCTGGAGTTCTGCAGTCTAGACCAACTGCATGAGAAAAAGTAAAAGACTTGAAAAGAAATATGCTCAAACTGTACATAGCTTTTAAACTCTTTCAGTGTATTCTGGAATTGTCTTTGTTCTCCCAGTTGCTCTTGTACGTTGCATATTCTGCTCTTGTCTTCCTCTGTTTGAAGAATAGTAGTTTTTGCTGAAGTACAGTGACCTATTTTAATTTTGAAGAACAGCTTAAAGAACCCCTGTGTGTTAGCGTTTCTCTTTTTTGCCAATGCTATTTCCAAATTGCTACAAATTAGTTTGTTTTAAAAAATAAGTGTGGAATTAAATAAAAACAGTTTTCCACAGCAATGCTGAGTCCCTTTCTTCCTTAATAATAGGAATGTAGTTGAGTTGGACAGGACAGGTAAGTTGAATTGTGGCAGATAATGTGTTGATGTGAAGAAAAACACCTTCATCAGCTGGGGAGTAAGGGAAGAAAGGCATGAAATAGATAGTAGACATAAATCCAAGGTTGTCACAGTAATAATGAATGCTTTATACACCTTAATTATATCTGCAGTATGTTGACATATAACTGTTTTTTTGTGAAACATATATTGATGTCCAGGATTTCAAGAGATCACCCACAGTATTTCAGAGTATTGGTTGTGAAAGGTCTCTTTGCTTTTAGTGAAGTGTCTGAAGATTTATCTTTTATCAGACATTCAGCATGTTTTCACCTTGTTTTGTTAGTGCCAAGTCTGGAAAACTATTGCCTGAAGCATCGTTTAAAAAAAAGAAAAATGAAACTTGAAGTTGGCTAAAAATAGCATATTAAAACAGACTTTCACTTGACATAAGATTTTTTCATTTGGAACGTTCTGAATTTGAATTTTTTGGCTGACAGATTTGTATCTTAGTTATTGAATTTGAGAGGCATTGGAATGTCTGCTGCAGAAGCCTTGGGAGGTGTTCAGCTATTAGTGTGCTATTTGAAGCTTAAAGAAAACAAATGTTCTTTTGTTCAGGTTTTCATCTAGATTACTTTTAACATAAACTGGGTTATAGAACATTGGATAATGCAGAAAGGGCTTCCTCTAGCTTTCTAATCCCCCTCCAAATATTTTTTTTCAGGAGTAATTATTTTCAGAATACTTTATTAAGAAGAAACACAGAAATAAAGTGAGTAATCTGCACTGTCACTGGCTTGGCGTGCTGCAGTATTAAATTTAAAGGAAGAGTGTTGGTGTCAGTTATAGCGTAAGAATCTCTGGCTGAAAAGTGTGCCAGATCTGATTGGTCACATGGACAGAGAATATTAATGTGATACAAATGAATGTATGTGCTCAAAGTGCCTATCATTGTTTCCATGACTTTAATTATGGAAATGTCTAGAAACATGGAACAGGGATGTGGGCTTTGCCTGTCAGTTTGGTGAAAGCATTTTAGGGTTTTTTTCTGTTCAAGTAGCCTTGTTTCTTTAAGCAGTCAGGTGAATGAATATTAGAGATGAAAAACTGCTAGAATCTTATATTTGTGTGCACTCTGTGGTTATGGGCTCATATGGTATATTAGTGTAGTGTTCTATCATACACATATTTTTAACAGAAATGGGTATTGGCATAATAGCACAGGAATGATCACAAATGAAGGAACTGGCATGTCCAGATGAGGTCTAGAGAGTGTTTCCCAAACCAGGGTATGCTATATACTTCTTGGGGCTAGATGTTAAAATGCAGAAACACAGTTATTTCTTGAGATGATGTTTGAAACATTTGTGTCTTGGCTAGTGCATCCCTAAAATAGCTTTGTAACAAATTCAGTAGTTGTTTTCAGAAGGCAAATTATTTTTTTCAGGACCAAGCAGAACCTAGTGCAAGCTTGTACTTAAATAATAAGAAAGGCTGGAGGTAGAAACATCAGTTGGCTGAAAGATGGTATGTTTTCATTTTGGGGTTTTATGCTGTCAGTTGGTTTTGAACGTACTTAAGCATCTCTAGTTCAAAATTCTTACTATACTACTTGTGAAATTATAGTGAATAAACACATTCTTGTTGCTAACTCTTTATGCACATTAGTGTTTCCAGTTAACTCAGAATTCTGTTTTTCTTTCTCTTAGTCTTTGCATCATCAGTGAATTGTGATACGGAGAAAACCTGCAACTTAATTATTTTACAACTGCTTTTTTTTTCAGTGCAGTGTTTTCTTTATAAAGAGAGACTCTTTATTATATTACCCATATAATAATAAATTCATTTGTCTCAATCAATTGGTTGATTTAAGGTAGGAACTGCTGTCTGAACATGCAAGTGTGCAGAATAGGGTCTCAGTGCATGACGTTTCCGTCATGCCAGGGTCTCAGTAAAAGATACTTCAGATACACTTTTCAGAACTGTCCCAAATCTGTTGATATAAAGAAAACTGTTTCTTAGTTTCAGAATTCTGTGGTGGTGTCTTTTCTTGAAAATGTTGAAATGGTATATCTGAAGCATTTCTCTTGGGCTTCCCATCTTTCCTCATGTGTTTTAATATCTCATGCTTGTCCTGGCATACTAAGAATATAAAAATCATCTTGAAAGAGTAAATCTTTATTTTATTCCCCTAAAGTATTGGTGAGTTTTATTCCTTTACACTGTAATTTAAAATAGTAGGTTATGATTAAATATTACAACTGGTAACTTCTAATGAAAGCCTTAGTAATTTTTCATAATCTAATACTAGAATACTGTGCTCCATACATTAAAAGGTAAAGTCTAGTGAACTGCTTTGGAAACTAGATCGTTGACTTAGAGTGATTATGAGTCTGCCTGTTTAAACAGTATTTCAGACAGACAGAATAGACTGTCACAGTCCATAGTGGATAATGAAATTATACATACACCACTATTTAGTGCAGGAAGCCTCAGTTCCATATGAAAGACTACACTGTGTTGATGCTGTATTTTATCCAGGTATCCCAGAATGATGCTGCTCATTTTCTTTATGTTCTACTTTGACATACACTCTTAAGAGAATAGAAGGTGAGGTGTTGAAAAATAACTTGAATCCTGAAGTTACTTTGGCATGTCATCTGGTTCAAACTAGGCAGAAATAAAAGTATTTAAAATCTGTTCCCCTGCAAATATTTTGGGAATGTAAGTGGCTTACTTTATGGCATCACATCAGAACCATTATCCTTTCCCCATTTTTTACATCTAACTCAATTCTAAATGACTCCTTTAAGAAAAAAACCTCCAACCCAACTAAACAAAACACATACAACCCCTCACCCCTTATGCTGGTTTTATTTCTTGTTATAAAGATATTGTATCCTTAGAAAGGTGTGATAACTCCCACTTAGATCATAATGTGCTAAAGTGCAGTGCATGTTTGCTGTGATCAACAACAGTGAGAAAGAAAATGGCTATAAAAAGGAAAATTTGAAGTTTTTAATTGGAATGTGCACTCTTTTTTGAAGTGGTTAATGTTTTGAGTTCTTATGCCAATGAGTTCATATACTGCTTTCTGAGCATTTTGTCTCTGCCCTCATTTATTGAATTAATTCTTTAATTAGTGTCCTTTGGGATGTCTTCCAGTTGTGGAACTCGTACTAAGATTTCCTTTTACAGAACTTACGACTGAATATTAGCTGTTTCTGAAGCGAGACACTAACCTCTGTGTGCCTTTTGCAAGTTAATGTTGACAGGCTCATAGGAAATGCAGCTGACGTTAGGAAGCTTGGGTGGGGACTACAAGGAGCTGGCAAGTACTCCAAGGTTCAGTGCCAGACATGCTGACACAACAGTACTTCACTTGTAAAAGTTTTCTTTAGGCTGCTAATTCTGTCTTCAGAGTAACTGGAACCAAAGCAGTGTCTCTGATGCCAAGTTAAAATAGCTAAAGTAACACTTTATAGGAAATTGAGAATGCGTTCCATGGCTTAGATCTTCAGAAATATTAGTAAAAAGAGCAAGCCTCTCTCTTAATGAAAGGGTGAGTTATGAACAGTGCCATGTAATGAATGCACTGCAAAACAAGTCCATCTAACTAGAGTGAGTGCTAGAAACAGCCCAAAGAGGGAAAGGCTAGCATTGTGAAGTCTCTGTAAATACTGTGCTCTGAGGGATTTATATCACAGTTTCAATTTATTTGATTTGCCAGTTCATAGTCATATTTCATAAGGCACCCTTTTAATAGCTTCCTTTAGCTTTCAAATAAAAATTGTTTTCTTCAAATGTATCTAGACATTGAGAAATGCTATGTGAGCACTTCTGCAGTAGTTTGACCATGTCACCTTAAGTATAATGTGTTTTATCTTGAGTTTACAGTATTTTTGGTCCATGTTAGAGCCTAAGAAATAGTAAGGCAATGCTTTGAAGGGGGATAAAAGTGGAATACAGCTTAGGTTTGCTTTGCAGAAGTTCAGGCAGAGTATGAGTTGCTGCTACCATGCTGTCTGCAGTTTTGTGTGTGGGAGGACTTCATGATGCCTCAGGAGGTATCATGGAGAGGAATCTTGCTGCGGAAGGCATGCCTGGTTTACAGACTATAAAAACTGCTGCAGTCTTGCTGGAAGGATGCAGCAGTATTACATAAGCATATTGGTTTTTTTTTTTTAATTTCATCGTCACCCTTAGATTTTAGGAAGTGCTTCCTTTCATTTCTTAGAGTGCAGGACTCAAAGCAAGTGGTGGAAGAAAAGAGATTCAGATGATGAATTTAATCTGTTGAGTGTTTTTGCAGTGCAGTGTGCCATGACATTAAAGTTAGCTTTAATGTTATTGTTTCTTTTAAGGTAGGCACATGCATTCTGCTCTGCCACAAAAGTAGAAGTTCAGTTAGTAGACTGAAGCAGCTTTGCCTACAGCAGCTGGATGACAGTATCTTGCATCCATGGGAGACATTGGCTCCTGCTGACCTCAGAATTACAGATCACCTCTGAAGTCTCCTCTGACCTATTTTATCAAGTTAAAATTAAATAAAAGCAATATATAGCAATAAGAAAAGACTATTTTTAAATCTTGGAGGGTTTTTTGGATGAAAACTATCATACAAAAGAAAAGGTGGATTGAGCAGTTTTTTCTCTTAGATCACCTTAATAATTTTTCATAAAATTTCATAGTTTGACTGTGCCATGTTGGACATTGATGTCTTTCAGACCAAGATTTGTCTTTTCCTGAAGAGTAGCACTTAGTTAATTTTTAAATCTACAAAATGTAAACTGGTGATTTCTGAAAGCTATGTAGCAAGTAACTATATAGCCCACGAGTTGCCTAAATCAAGCTGTTCAACTCACCATTGATTTTTTGTGAAGCTCTTGCTGGGGATCTGTTCTCATGTGTTTCTGGACATTCTGTGGCACATCTCTGAAATTTACCTTCTGTACTGCCTAATTGCTTTCAAATTATTGCCTAGATTTTTGTCCCCCCAAGTATGTAAATTCTTTTCCTGAGCTAGATCCTGTCTTTGCCAGTATGAGTGTACATAGAAAGGCACGTGTGTCTTAGCTCCATAAAAGGTCTGGAGGGCATGCTTGGAAAAGAGATTTAAACAAAAGGTTATTTTTCACTGAGATAATGACAGATAAACTTTGGAGAACATTGTCTTTATCTTGGTCACAAATTTGTTGAATGAAGGAGGATCCGAGAGATGCTATGGTGACTCTTTGCTTCCAGAGAGAAGTTCCTTTGTTGAATAAAAATTGTGCAGTATCACTGGATCTGGTCAGTGTCCAAGATTTGAACTGTCTCAGGGGATGGATTGCTGACATTCTCTATGGCCTGTTTAGGCATTTCTGTTTACAGATCTGTAGTGATCTATTTGCAGTGCAGTGAGGCTGCACTTCCTGTGGTAGAATGGTGTTGCTTAACTGTGGTCAGCTGAATTGGACAGGAGTTGAATTTTTCTAATGTAATGTCAATAGATTTTGCCAACAACAGCTGGCAATGAAGGCGCATGCAAGGCTAGCATGAATTTCTGATGGTATAAAACATATTGTGAACTTTGTTCTTAATAATTTTCTGCATAATCTGACAAAAGTGAGCTGCAAAAATGACTTTGCAATTATCTAGTACAACTTCCATACTAAGTGTTTACTAGTAAGCAGGAGTTTTTATGGAGTGTATGGATGGACATTTGCTTTGATTTATGAACAGTTTCAGAAACACAGTAGCTGACACCAGTTTTCTTAGACACTGACAAGAAAGTTTGAGTATCAAACTTTTTTTCTTTTTTTTTTCCAGATGGAGCAATTGTCAGATGAAGAGCTTGACCATGGTGCAGAAGAAGATAGTGATAAGGAAGATCAGGATCTCGACAAGATGTTTGGGGCTTGGCTGGGTGAACTGGACAAACTCACGCAGGTGAGGGAGGTTTCACTAATCTCACAGAATAATTTTTTGTTGGTATTACATTTCTTTTCAGTTGAATACCAACTGCTCAACTCTGCCACTTGCAGCAAGGCAGACAGTAGCCTATGACCAGTTCATAATCTTTAAAGGTTGATAAATTGTCTTGTTTCCCCCATCCTGAGGTTGTTACATTCATTTTGTACAACCTGCTGGTTTGACCTAAGACAAAGGGTATAACAGTTCCTTCTGAGAATTACAGAATTGCTATTTTGTCCTTAAGTATGTAGAGCAACACGGACTTCAGCTGACAAGAGATAGGCTGTGTCTTGAAACATGGGGATTGACATTGTCCAGCTGTGACAGCATTTATTTGTTGCACCTGAACAGCAGTAAGAAAAAATTGTGAATGCTGCCACTGATGACATAATGAGATACCCTGATACACCCTCAGAGACTCACCATTGTTCCAGAGTACTCTTACTGCGTCAGTGAAGCAGCTGATAGGACATCTTTCGGTCCTTCCTTCTCTAGTACTTTTCCTTTCCTTCACAAGCAGCTACTGCATTTTGCATGGTGTGCTGCACTCCTGGGGTGATCATCCATTTCTCTGTGATTGCATGCAGGGGGTATTTGAGCTGTGTGAACTTCCTGAATAACATTTTTAATCTTCTCCTTGTTTGTCATGTAGAATTAAGCAGAAGTATGATAAGTGATGGTTCATTAAACTAGAGAAGAGGCAGTTTTTCTCATCTTCATCTTACCTGAAGACTGAAGGAAAATTGAGCTAATCATGTAACAGGATTTCAAATTCAGGCTCATCTCTGTTACTGTCTCTGCCATCAAGTTCTAAATGTATATAGCACTACAGGGGAAATCTTTTTTTTTTTTTCTGAGCTCACACATGCAGGGCAATAAAGAATCCTGCCTTCTGAGATGAGTGGAAGAGTGTGACATGAATCTGTATATACTAATTCTTGCTGGTTTTTCACTTCCTTTGAAGGGTTTTTAATGTTTAAAGTCTTTGTAAATCGCCTTGAGTGAGGATATTCACAGAACAGCACAATGGGTCTTAGACCCATTAAGCATTGCTTAATTTCAGGTGTTCTGCAGGCCTGTTGACCTTCAGTGACAACAAGATTCCCCATGTATCACATTCCACTCCAGGGCCAGAAGCTTCTGGCCCTGTCGTGTACTTCTTGGCTCAGCAGCTGGATCACAGTTGCCCTACTTATAAAAATCCTTGTATTTGTTATAGCCATCATAACAATTCAATGGGTCTTAGATCCTTTGTTCTCTGCTCCATTTTTTTAAAGATATGAGCAGCCTAGAAATATAAGTATACTTTACTTGGGACTTATAGCTACACTATTGACATGCAGACTTCAGGGCGATGTCTCAGTTTGTTGTTGATCCATGCAAATTTCTTTAAACCTACTAAGAAGTACTTAATGGTAGGACTCATGTTATTTGTTTCTTACCTTCATATTGGTGTTCAAGACAGTCTGCAACATAGCCTGACAGTTGCCCTTCTATCTTTCATAACTACTGAGAAATGACATTTCCCCCAAAACTTTGAATGACCTCATACTGTTCTGCATAAACAAGTTAACGGAGCTGATTGTGTCTCAGATCATTTATTTGGACAATCACCAAAACTTGATGGGGCTGTTCCAATGAAGTCCCAATAAATGGAGGTGATTAGCATTAATGAGATCCAAAGTGCATTCTCTTGTAGTTTCAGTATTTGTTGCTATCTATGAGCTGGACTTCAAGAGCACTACGAGGAAAGGTTTTTGTCCTTGATATCCTTGATCTTTAACTTCTTTTTAGATTTCCTAAATGTTTATTTTTAGGAGATTTAAAGTAAGACCCAGATGTAACTGCTTTTTTAAAGCTCTGAAATAGTTTGAATGCCCATGGGAATCATTTGAATTCACTTTCCCTCTTTAACTCTTGGTCTAACAAAAGTCACAAAATCTGCAGCCTGTGTGAGAAATATTTGGTGTTGATGAAGGGTGTCTTAACATTTATTCTGCTTAAGTTATTCTATATGATGCAGGTTATATGAAAAAAAAAATTACCATGCTTCTCATGATTATTTAGAATTAAGCTTTTGGTGCTGCTGTAGTTTTCAGCAGCTCTCCAAACTGCTGGTTTAGCAGTTGTAGAAAATGTGCTCAGATAATGGTGAGGGCATATCACATGTGTGTCCAATGATCTGCAATAACTTTAATAAAGCCAGCAAAGCATGGTTGGGGTGCTTTTAACCAGAATATATTTGCTTCACCGGAAATGTTTTGTAGCAGTCTGTGGATTCAGTCTGAAGGAACAGAGACTAACTTGACTCTTCTGTCTCCAGTTTCCCTGATGTCTCTAGGGTTATAGATTTTATTTTTTTAAAAAAGTTCAGGCCAAGCTGAGGAGAGAAGGGGGCTCAGGAAGAATAAACATTAGGGAAAAAAGTAGTGCATTTGATCTTTTTTAAAAAGGCTTGAGTAAAGATGTAGAAAATGAACATAAAAAGTTTAGGTGAGAAACTTTATTCTGTTGAAGCATATCTTCAGGAACTCTTTATCAGTGCAAGCCTTGCCTAATTTCAGATGTTCTGCAGCCCTGTTGAGCTTCAGTGACAGCAAGAGCTGGATTCCCTATGTAACACATTCCACTCCAGGGCCAGCAGCTTCTGACCCTGTATTTCTTGGGTCAGCAGCTAGATCACAGTGCTCTACTGCTTGCTACTTACAAAATCCTGGTATTTATTATAGTACTATACCCATATTAGCCATCATAACATAACAACTCAGTATATTGGTTAGAAAGAGTTTCTTTCTTTAACCTATGCTAGTTTTCCTAAAAAAATGTGCCCTACGTAAACTGGCTAGGGTTGGTTTTCATTACTTAATGTTATTCACAGGAAAGACTATTGAAAAAAAATTCTGAATTTCGTGAATTTAAATCCCTGTTCATAAAATAGGATTCTTCATTGAATATTTTTAAGCACTTATGCCATGATTATGCTCATAAGCTAATGGTGGATATCTTAGACCATATTTTAGACTCTTATCCCAGTTTGAGTGTTGTGCAGTTTCATGCAGAGAGGTAGTTACAGCTAAGTCAGCTGTCTGTTTCAAAATGAGCTAGTGTCTAACACAATTCAAAACAGCATTTGGAAAATGCTCCTATCCTTTTGATTCTGAAAAAAAAGCAGAATGTGTTTAACAGCTTTTCTTCACTGCATAGCTGAAGTTAAATCTCTGTAGTATGACGATGTTTGCTTTCAGTCTAAAGCCTGAAAAACAGGGGTGCTTTTATATATACCAGTAACTTCTGAAAAATTTCTCTTAGCGAAAATAATTCTCATTCATCTTAAGGAATTGAACAAGCAAATCTTTGTCAAATTTTATTTGCCCTCATTTTGATCTTTTTCAGAGTTTGGATGCAGACAAGCCTGTGGCACCAGTGAAGAGGTCACCTCTCCGCCAGGAAACCAATCTTGCCAACTTCTCATATCGCTTCTCCATGTACAATTTGAATGGTTTGTTGAATTATTTACCACATATAGTTTAAGAAAAATACTAATTCAGGAAAAAAAACTATTCCAACTATAAATTAAAATATTGTAAAATATAAGAACATGTAAATACACTTATAGCTGAGTTGAGAACATATTTGCTGAAGGCATTGCTTTTTGGTGTCCTTTTTTTTCAAGTATTTGAGTCTCCTAAAGCATTATCTTTTACAACACTTAGTATTTGAGAACTTTAGTGTAGTACTTGTATGAAAAGCTTGTTCTGGGATCTGGTCTCATGAAAGAATGACTTAATGTGTATCTGTTAACCAGGAAGAAAGAGCATCTTGCTTTACGGAACAGAATGCAGGAATATAGCTACAGAATGCTTTCAGGATAAACAGAAGGAAACCTTAATTTAAAGGTTTGAGTATGTATATAGTATTTTTGTTTTGGTTGTGTTTTTTTAAAGCTGTTGCATTACTTTAGCAGAAAATGCTTAGCAAAATATCTGCAGTTTTTCGAAAAGTGAGGCATGATATTACGCAAGTGCGTTTTTGCATTCCATTCACAGGAAAGCAGTTTAAACTTTTCAGATGCAATCTGAACATTCATAGACTTCTTTTGCTGACAAGGGAGTTTAACCTAAATAGTGTGAAAGTTGCACTGGTCAAGGATAGTAGTGCAAATGAATTTTGTTTCAGCACTGCACAGATATTTTGCACTACAGATGGGAAAACAAAAGGCTGCTTCCTTTGCTCTCTTAACTATTAGATCCGATAACACAAAGTGAGACATTGCAAATGAAATAATTCTGCACATACTGACTACTCTTGTTTGTTACAGAAGCCCTGAATCAGGGGGAGACTGTGGATCTGGATGCCCTCATGGCTGATCTCTGTTCCATAGAGCAGGAGCTCAGCAGCATTGGCTCTCATTCAGCAAACAATGCTGCAGTGAAACGCCTTGCCACAGAACCCAAAACTCAGAAACCACCTGCTAGTCGACCTTCCACTAAGCACAGCAGTGTGAAAGGATTGTCCTCCTCTGCTAAGGTGACTAAACCATCACATGCCAACGTGTCTCTGGATGACATCACGGCACAGTTAGAGAAGGCCTCTTTGAGCATGGATGAAGCAGCCCAGCAGTCTGTTGCAGAAGACACCAAGCCAGTGGTTACTGCCCAGCACAGGAGGACAGCATCTGCTGGCACTGTGAGTGATGCTGAGGTGCGCTCCATCAGTAACTCCTCCCGTTCCAGCGTGACCTCGGCAGCTTCCAGCATGGACTCCCTGGATATCGATAAGGTGACAAGACCTCAGGAGCTGGACTTGACATCGCAAGGGCAACCAATCACCGAGGTAGGATGTCCCTAATTCAAGATTTTTGTTTGCTTTGGGTCTTTCTCTTCAAACTTAGACCTCATTCCCCATGCTGACACTCATAGCTAAATATCTGCAGTGCAGTGGGGTTGATTGAACTGCCCATGTAGCTGCTTCTTTCTCTAGTTTTGGTTCTGTCTGCAAGGAAACTTCTTATAAAGAATGTGTTTAGGCTTTGGGTTTTTAGGAGCTTTCCCCATCTCTTCCTCCTCTCAAGCCAATCATGCATTTTAATGTTTTTATAGTTAATATTTTTATTCCAAGTAAATATCACATATTGCCTTTAATTTAAATCTGAGGAGTGCACAGCTGTGGAAAAAAGAAAGCACAATTGACAAAATTCTATTCCTCTTACAGTACAGTTAATACCTGAAACACAATCAATACCTGGAGCAATCTACAGCTGTCTGTCTGGAGCTATACTATACCAGTAATTTGCTGACTTAATACTCTTGTTTAATGTATGACAGGAGGAGCTCTTTGAAGCAATACACAATACAGAAAAATAACTGGGCTGCAATACAGCATTAGCAGATATTAATTTGGGATTTTGATGCTTTGACATTGATTAATTAGAGAGGAAACTTCAGTAAGAGCAACCAGTTTGGTGAACATTGCAAGTGCTGGTGACTTGAGAGAAAATGTGGAAAATGTTCCAGTGAATTTTGAGAACTTAAACTTAGAAGTTGTCTTGTAGAAATACTCTCTGAAACAGAAATTTGACCTGTTAAAATGTCAGTTGTACTAATATGCATGTTCTCTTTCATGAGAGAAGACTGGAACAAACTGAATTTATTCTAATCAATAATTAAAACTAATCTGAATGTGCTGTACTGAAAGCATGGTTCTGCACATCTGCAACAGAAGTTCATCTGATGTAAAGTGAATGATGCAGGCTTGTCAGTCATGATCAACTCATTGAGGTCACACTTTGATTTAAATCTTCATTTGAAATAATGAGAAATGAATGACAGTTTAGGTCAACTTTCTTTTCGTATAAAAAAGTTAGTGTTCAGTATGCTTCCTACTCAGTGAAGCTAAACAGATAGAAATGTGCCCTTTGCTCTTTGGAAAGTTAAAGTGCAAACCTTTGCATTATTGCTGTAGGCCTGAGTGTTCAAGTCCAGCCTATGACAGTCATTGATTATATTGTTGTTTGTTTGAGAATCATTTTCTTTTTATGGCATGATAAGGCTTATATTTGGGTTGTTGTTTTGGGGTGGGGCTTTTTTTCTTTTGTTTTGGGTTTGGTTTTTTTTGTTGTTGTGTTTTGTTTTGTTTTGGTTTTTGGTTTTGGGTTTTTTTTTTTTTGCATCTCCAGCTGTTATTCATTATTATGTTTTTGTTTAATGTAGAAAGTTAGGTAATCTTGCATTTTTATTTCTTCTCAGGCTGAAAATACAACTTTTATCAATTAGTTGCTCTAGCTTGCATAGCATAAGAAAAGCATGAATGTTGCATTTTTTGGTTTTTAATGGAAGGTATTTTCTGCAGTTGATCTTGTAGGTCTCCTTCTAGATTCTTTTACTTTGGGAGTTATATGCTTGAGGCATCAGTAAAATTGCCCTTCTTGTCTCCCGAGTTTTTTTAATCCTTTGCGTCATGAGTAATCAACAAACCACCTTCTGCCCTTAATTACCTTGATGTTGGTGAATCAAGGGACAGAGGTCAAGAAGTTGCTTTGTCTTCACAGGAAGCTAATCTGTATTGCTGCAAGTGTTGCAGTTGCTGTTTCAGTTGCTTTCTGACCGCTTGGCCACTGACTGCAAGGCTCAAAATCATCCCCAAAAGCTTTCCCCAAAGACATGTGAGGGCTGCCTTTGTACAAATGCAGTGATTGCTTCTCATATAAGAATGTGGCTATTGTTTCTCTCCCCAGATAAGTTGATAAGAGTGATTGATTCCTTTGAAGGAGGTAACCAGAAAGTGTCAGTAATTTGAGATCCAGATTCTGCTCTCCTCTTGAGAGCAGAAACCTCTGCACTCATTAACCATGCTGTTTGCTTTGGCTCCATTCTTCTTAATTTCAGTGCCCTGAGGAAGGTGTTTAATTCTGAGAAACTGTCCCTAGGTTTACAGAATTGGTATTCAACTATTCAGTATTAAAGTTGTTATGTGATGGGATGGGGCTTCTTTCAGAGAAGTTTCTTTTCTCATCACTGGTGAACAGGGAAAGGGAAATCACTTTTTTTTGAGTTTGTGATAGATTTTGTGGTGGTGTTTTTAAAATGAATTTAGCTTTTAAATGGATTCTTTGGAAGACTCATTGGGTATCAACAAAGCTGTTTATTTCCTATGTCATTCATTTAGTGCCCAAAAACCAGTTTAAGGGTTTATTAATCCTCTTGGCTAGGTTATGAACCAAAACACCTTTTACTAGTAGGGCTGAATTGTACTCTTCCACTCACACAGTTGACTCAATGGTGCTGTTTCTAATAGAAAACATCCATTTGAGGAAATAGCCTTTGAAGTCCTAATGTCCATATAGGGAAAAACTCAACAGTTTTTATGCAGGAAGTGGGAGAGGCTATTTATTCATGGTCACAGCAGATCTGTTTTGAGATTTGTTATTCTGAAGTAGTGCTTCAAGTTAGCTCTTTTGCCTGTCTTCCTTGAGACTGCCTGTAGGTGAGCTGACCTTTAAAATTTTTCTTTGCTGCTGTGGCTCATCTGAAAGAGGTCAGTGTCTTGGCAGCTCTGCCCTTTTGACCGATACTTTGTCTTCTCCAGGCAGTATAGACTTTAAAAAGTCATCCTTTCTGCTGCAACTTCATGTTATGCTCTTCCTGAGTAAAATGGAAGACAGTTTTGATGGGAGGAAATGCTTGTCTGAAAAAAGAAGTTAGGCTTTGCAGTTATAAGCTTCAATATTCTATCTTTAGAATTATTTCTGCTGTGTTATTTAAGAGCTCTCTGACTTGGTAGTGCAGGAAAATCCTGTAGAAGAGCAGTCAAGTACTGGCCCACTGAAGGTGTGTGTAGTCTAATATACTCTCTGGCTGGTAACAGGGACCAGTATTATCAGAAAAGGCTGCAATTCCACGGCCACCAGAAATAGGAGGATATGACTTCCCTTTCCTCTCATCCTTCCTTCCTCACAGTTCTTTCCTTACACTCTCATCTCCTCCCTTGTCTCAGCTTTGGCACTTAACTGGTAATTAGTACCTCAAAACTTTGTGCTTCAATTCTGTGTCTCACTCTGTGTTACTTAGGTGAACTGCAGAGGCTCAGAGGACTGATGCATATTAGGGGACTGCGCATAGCCAGGGACTGGAGGCTGGAAGGGAGAGCGGGAACTCACTTGGTGGTGGTAATTGATTATTCAGAACTTCTTGCCTGAGTATTTGGACAGATATCTTAGTGTCTTGTCTTCCTCTTCCTCCTAGCAGCCTGTGCTCTAGGCAGCTCCTGGGGTTGCAGATATATCAGCATGATGACAGATGATAACTCTCAGTGGTCATATTGGCCAGGACCATCCTTGTACTCATTCTGAATTTGTCTTTAGATCACTTTTAGGGGCATTGACTGGGGTTCCCTTGGTTGTCTAAAATTGTGGGTTTATTAGTTGTCATCATGGTTTATTTTCTTCCTTTCCTCCTTTCCTGTCTTAGCACTATCTCTTTAGACATTGTGAATGTTGATGTTTTCAAAGACTATAACTTTGTAGTCTTAAGACATTCGCTTGGTGGTACTAAGTGTCTTCTGACTGCACTTCTTGTCTTCAGTCTCACCTTAAGTATTGTTGAATAAAAAGTTGTCTCCACCCCACCCTAACTCCATAATTTTTTTGCTAAATTGAAGTTTGTCTTTGACACAATGACTTCACAGATCGTTGCTTGAACAGTATTCTTTCTGAAATTGGTACTTCACTTTTTTTTTCTATGCTTTTAGTTGTATAATGAGTGGCATGCACCTTAAAATGTTGTTTCTGTGGGGAATTACTTTACTTGTATGTAGACTAAATGAGTGAAATAATAGCATGCATGTCTTGAAGGTAGGGGAAATTATGTCTCTGTGACTAACTTGTTGCCTCCACCCATATTATCTTTCTCTCCTTCCTCGGCCAGCAAGAAGTTGTCTCTGTTTTCAGTGAACTGTGCTGGAATAGAAGGAGAAGAAAGCGGAGGGGAGAGAATAGAGAACTGTGTTGATGATGCTTATGTAGCTGTCTGTGTCTGGAGAGTGAAAGGCTCCATTCATGGGCAGTCATTGTTACTGTCCTGCACACACTCAGTGAAGAGGTTGCAGATAAGTTTGAAGTCTGCCATCTGGTCTGGCATAGTTCAACATCACCCCCCACCCCTCTTTATGTCTGTAACCCAGTTTGCACAGCTGAGAGATTCTGCTCATACAAAGATAATAGAAAATTTAGCTGGTAACACTACATGATTTAATTGCATTTTATTTTTTAGCTTTCACTTAAACTCATTGTAGATTAATACTTGATGCTTGAGGGGTAAAAATCATGAGAAGAGAGTGGCCAGTGCAATAAAGCCACATGGTTTTTGCTTCACTTGACAGAAAAGGCAGTGTAGAGTAAACATTAATGTTTCTTTCAGGGTAAAAAAGGGAGCTTTGGAGGCACAACAGTTAGTAGCAATTGTCATGTAAGCTGAGCACACATAAATAAATCTGTACTGGCTAAAAGATCCTGTGGGGTAAAATTAAAAAGTTGAAATGGTTATAAGGGAATAATAAAGTTTATGTTTCATAGCAATTTTGCTATATTTTTTACGTGGACATGCTAGCATTTCATTTGCCTGTGCAGTGGTGTAACACAGAAGCTTTGGTACCCATTTAAAATTATTGAGGGTCATGTTTTGTGTGGAATTGCTAAATGTTGCTATGTATGAAAAGGCAGTTAACTGTTAATGTGTGCAGACAAACTGATGATATATTTGGTCTTTGTTAGGCAACGGTGTCTTAAAATAGAATTGGGCTGCTGAATCTCATCTGATATTTGTAGGTAGTTGAAAGAAGAGTTATGGTCTGTTTTGGCTCTTGCAGGAATAGAGCATTATTGGCTTTTGTATTTTGGGAGCTTGAAGTTTGAGTACTTTTCCTTATGGTCCATGTGTTGTGTGGTTAGCAGATGTGAAGGATGTTAGACTCCAATTTGTGAGAGTAGTCACAAATAAGCAACAAACAAGGCATGGCAGTGGTTTGGTTTGTATTTCATCTAAAGGCTTAAAAAAAAAAATTCATTTTCTGCCAGTTGTGTTATGTCCTTAGTTTAGAACACAAAGTCTATTCTGGAGCGTTTCCAGTTCTGCTTTTCCTAAGCTGAAAATAGTCAATGGAAAGACTTAATTTGAAACACAATTAGACCATTTCTTCCTCTTTCTTTTTTTCCAATTATTAGTCACAAAGTGTTCTTTTATAAGTCAAAAGCAAGGGAAAATTTTGCTTATCTGTCATCCTGAAACATTACTTTGGCTTCCAGTTTTGTTGGCATAAGAAGTGTGAGCCATCCATTTTTCAAATGTTTTTGAAATACATGTAAAATGACTCCTCATTTGCCAGACTTTTGGAAGCTTTCAAAGCATTCTCTGAGATAAACATATGATTTTATAAAATATAAACAATATTTATGTATTTCAAGTAAATAATCAAATGTGCTTGGCTATGCATAATCATCATATAATGCACTAGCACTCAAGGATTGCTAATACACTCTTCCCAATGCCTGCAAACCAGCACATAAACTTTTTTTCATATTATACTTATGGAATCTGCAAAGCAAATGATGGAAAGGGATAGTTTTAATTTTTCTAAAGCATTTTCAGTTGAGATCCAAAGGAGGCATTCTAAAAGTTTTGTTTACTGCACATCATGGAATGGTAGGTTTCAAAATTTGGGGTAGATAGATTTAAAATACATGAAAGGGAAACAAGAATTTAAACATTATCCTTGCATTGGTAAATCTTGATTCTCCACTCAGTGTATCTGACTTATTTTATAGCTATGGACCTAAAATTTATCCTTTAACTTTTCCACATAGGAAATAACTAATTGAAGTGTAGCAGAAACCATAAAACATGTAAGAATAGTTTCTCTTCAGTCAGCTTTGCCTCACACTGATGGAAAAGCTTTAAAGTTCTCTCCTGGGAGGGAACAGGAAATTAGACAGTGTAATGTATGTTTGAGTCTTCTTTGACACCACTGGCTGGCAAGGCTGGTGTCCACTCAAAAATTACAGTTAAGGTGTACTTTGTTAGTGTAAATGTGAACACCAAAGGCATTGGCTCTAAATACACCTAAATACACTGTTTCTTTGGGATTTTCTGTGAGGTTGGAGTCTTCTGTGGGCAAACAACTGAATGATTCATTCTGCTATCCCAAATGCTGGGTAAATAAGCACACTTAAAAAATAATCTCTTTGTTTTTAGGCCTGTTCCATAGCACTTCAGAAAAATACTTGTGTTTATGAAATGTTTTTTGAGGAAAAAATTGTACCATTAATACAGACAAGCCAAGAAAATGGTTGTTCAGAAGTTCTTTCTCTTACCAGATTTGTCTGCAAGAGGAGAAATGCCATAGATGAATGACGAAATCTAGGCAGCACACTCTTGGGACTACCCACCAGACTTGGGTTGAGAAATCAGAAGTCTTGCTTTATGATGTTACCAAACTTTGCTGAAAGTGTGCTGCAGGGGAGTTGTATGCATTGATTGCAGTTTCCAGTAACGATATCACTCTACTAGTGATGGTTAAGTATGGAGCTTTTAAAACAGCCAATTTCCTTGTGGATACACCATTCTGCTGAAAACAAATTTCTTTAGTTTTTCTGCAACATTTGATTAGATTAGAGATCTGAAATACTAAAGCTGTAGGAAGTTAGATTACTTGTTTGTCATTGTTTCAGATTGCCAAAAAAGAAATTTAGGACAGATGACAAAAATTAAGAACACAGCCACCAGTTGTGGAACATTAAACTCTTAACAGGAGGAAAGAATTTGTTGTTTTCCTGAGTTATCTTGCTGCTGCTTCAGTTTCTGAGTGCCTGTTTTCCTGCTCTGAGGTTTTAATAAGAATAAATTGTAATCCCTTTTGAAAGAATTTTTTTCTAATATCTAATCTAAACCAGCTCTGGTGCAACTTGAGGCCTTTTATCTTGTCTTATCTCTTGTTACTTTCAAGAAGAGACTGTCACCCACCTGTCCACACCTCCTTTTAGGTGGTTGTAGAGAGTGATAAGGTGTCCCCTGAGCCTCTTCTTTGCTAGGTTAAACAACCGCCTTTGCAAAAGAAAGCAGAAAATGGATATTTTTAGCTAGATGTTTATCATATTGTGTCCATATGAGTAAGTTCCATATGAATGCATAATCATAAAGAGATTGGAAAAAAATTTTCAGTGCTCCTTCTCCATCTTTGGATCAAAATTACAAAAATGATTTTAAATCTTTAATTCTTGAGTTCTCTTTTGGAAACAGTGGATTCTAGTTCTTGAAGCTGGAGTCTAAAGAATTCAATGTAGGGATGTAGTTGAAATGGAAGCTATAGTAATCTTTTCAACAAAGTTTTGCAAGCATATAGCTTTCTATTGAACACTGTATACTTCAGTTTCCCTGATTTTTTAGTTTGTTTTTTAGGGACAGAGAATGCATTTAAAAAAGGATTTTGTAGTGTTTCTCAACTGTGATATTAAATCCAAAATAGTGGCACAAGAGTGCCACCAGCTGGTTTAATTAAACATGTGTATTTATTAAACTTAGAGTTTTGCAAGAACCATGGCAAGGTAATTACATGCACAAGTCCTCAGTGTGCTCTTATTGCCTTTTCTTTTGGTACTAAGGTAAGTTATTCTGCTGTACAAACTTTGAGTGAATTATGTCTTTGAATGTACAGATAGTATTTAACAAGAAAAGAAGTTTTCTATTTACCATGTTTAAGGCATATGAACCGGAAGATAAAATACTTCAGAAGATCACTAGGTCATCTTTCTTACAATTCCCACCCCAGTTGTTGATCATGATTTGTTAACTGTCGGTGTACAGAACATATGTGACACCTTTGAGACTATTGTACTATTTTAAAATTCTATATGCCTGTTTTCTCAGCCTTACCTTAATCAGAGGAATTAGATGCAATTCAGTCTCTTAGTGATGAGACTTAATCTTTCTAAATTGATCCCACTTTTCTGTACTAAGTGATCATAAAACCTAACAAGAAAATAGATCAGTGTTCAGATTTTGCAAAAATATGCAAGTGGAATTGAAGAAAGGCGGCCATGTATATACAGCATCTTGCTTGTGAACCAGTGGGCTGCTGCCATGGCAAGATGGGCTACATGGCGTTCGTGCTTCAGATCTTAGCTAGGCAGCTCAGTTTATCACCTCTTCTTAAATGCTTTTCTTAAAATCCAGCCATCAGTTCTCGTCTGTAAAAAAATAAATCTAATATGCTCAATTATCCAGTGATAGTTTAGTTTATGGAATTGGAATTGGTTTTATATCCTAGGTGAATCTTAGGTGAGGCGCTGGGGGAGAGACAACTTTGTTGCCAGAGCTTGAGTTCTCATTGTTGTAGCAGAAGCAGGTGGAAGAACAGATGCTTTTCATGGTGGAAGACTAGAAATGACTCCCTAGGAGTAATTATGTTTTGGTTTTCCTGGATTTGATTGCTGTTCTTTTTAGTCTAGTGAAGTACCTGGAACAGAGAAGTAGGTTAATTTGTTTGGCAAGATCAGGCATTTATATTGATATGTATTTCAAGTCCTTAAGTAGAGAGGAAGAGTGGGCTATTTAGATCCTCTGTGTGAACCATTGTGATTGTACCATCTAGAAAAGAATAATAAAATATTTATCTTCCCCCAAACAATGGAATATTCTAGGAGCAACATCTGTTTGCCTCAAAGCTTGATGTTTGAGCTGAAGTCTTTCTTTGAAATAGACTAAATGCTTTAAAATTGGATTGTGAAAGTAACACATTGTTCTAAAATGAAATTTAATTTATCTACTACTTTGTGCATGCCAAATATTTAAACATTTTTATGTGTGTGTAGTTACTGTTTAGCTGGGCTATAATTTCTAGAACTTGGACTTTCCTGTTGCTTTGCTGCTTCTGCTCATTCTAACTTTTGGGTATATGCAGTACTGCAGAATTTGTTATAGGGTAGGAAGAAGCCATGCAGAAAAAATGTCTGGAAAAGAGCTGTTGCCTTCCTGTTTCTAGGCATGTGGGATCTGCAGCTCCAATTCACATAGGCTGTTGTCATCACACTGGTGTTCCACATTTTACTGGTCAACCCCTATTCCCGTAAAATATCATTATCAAAGTTTCAAGTGGCTATTATGTTGTACGAAGGATATGGCATTCCCATTTTTGGGTAGAATTTCCTTGGTGGAGATAATGTTGTTAAATACAAGATAGCAGCAGCCAAGATGACTAAGAAGGTTAGTTGGCCTACCTTGGCCTTCCCTGCAGGAGAAATATTCTCCAGCAAATAGTATTTCCTTTATGGAGAGATTCAATATCCTGTATTCATTGACACTATTGTTGACTTACAGGCTAAGACAGAAGGTTACTAAATTCTTTAAGAAGGGGCTGCAAGTGTACATTGTAGTATTCCTTCTACTGCAGTGCTCCATTCACCAAGAAAGGGATCCATATTAATCAGTCCATGATGACTGACAAGAACTCTATGAAGAAACTCTTAAAAAATTTTGCTTGAACTTGTCACTGGGTTTTTATATATACTTTTGGGGTTCGGACTGAGCCAACCCATTTTATTCTGCAAGTTGTGTAGCAGTACATTGTAAGGAGACCATCCTAAACTGACTCTGTGGGAAGTTAGAGCCTCTGTGTAAGAAAGGATACAATTCAGTATGACTGTGAATAATTATACCAGGTATTACAAACCCTCAGTGTGGTTTGAGCTAGGCAGCACTGCTGTGTGTCTAAAACATATGATGTAAATAGAGACAGTATTTAATATGCAAGCAGACAAATAATTTACTCTGTAACATAACCTGTGTCTATGTTAGTGGCTAAATACCCAGTGGAACTTTGGCTGGAGCCTGGGTTTAATTTCAAATGCTGTGTAGAGTCTTCCCTGAGGTGTAACTTATAAAGCCTCCTTGAGATCCTAATTGCTCATCCCAGCATGCGGCAGTCACATCAAGTAAACTCTCCCTGCAGGAATTGTATTCTCCAAACTATTTGATATTGCCTTGCAGGAAGTTGTGGACATGGGCTCTTCATTTTTTTCATCCTATACCCTATGGTGGCAATGAAGAATAGGTGATACTCGGTATTGCTAATTACTAAACAAGAGTATAGTAGGCATGTATAGTTTTCATGCCTTATTCTGTATAGCGTTGAAACAGATTGTAACCACTTGGGACAAAACTTGCAGGATGGTGGTGGTACACAGATTTACTTTATGCTCTTTTAAGTTGTTTAAGTGCTCTTGTTAAGTGCCACAGTAGTAGTCTAATTTCCTTAGCAGACTGGACTGTGTGGTTCTGCAAATCGCTGCGTGATGATGGTTTTCTTGCCTGTAGCAGGTGCTGGAGAAGATAATCACTGGGATCTGTCATTAACTGATTTCTGTCTTTCTCTACTGGCTGCTTCCCCTTTACTGATTTTGCTTCCCATTTTGAAAACAGATGAAAATATATATTCTGCTAATTTATCTTCCCAAGGGAAGCATGGGAATTTGTAATTTTGTAATTTGGACTATACAAGAGAAGAGAGACTTAAGTCATTTAAAAAAAAAGGACGTGAATTTTGAGTTGGGTTGGTTTATTGCTGTGGTAATATCTTTCTTTAAGAATGAAACAGCAACCCACGTAAAAAGCATAAAACTAGGATGTCTCCCAGATGACCAATTTATAGTGGCTTTATGTGTAGTGAAAGTGGAATGTTTAGTTTTAGAAGACTGGACAGGATTTTGAAAAGCATTGTAAGACTGTGTTTTCTTACTTTTATAGTTCTAAATGTCTTTACAAATAAGTTTTCTCTTGCAGAAAGGAAACCAGTGGCAGGTAAGCAAAAGTTTTCTTAATTCTATTGCGTGACATTTTGTACAGAAGAAGATTAAAATAGTGTCTTTTATTAGTGTCTTGTGTAAAAGCACAATTGCTTTTACATCAGTGTATTGGGCTCATAGTATTTGGGAATGTTTATGGGAGGGGAAAAAAGTGATGATGTAGGGGTTTTTTTCTTTTAAACTCTGCTTTATCTTCTGTAATCAAGACACCATAAAATTACTATACTGACTTCCTTTGACTTACGTTCTTTCTCTTTCTTTCTGCACAAGCACTCCTATTTGGACAGGGAAACCTCCCTTCTTCTGAGAAACATTGCAGGAAAACCTTCTCATTTGCTGACCAAGGTGATGATGCTTCTTTCTACTGTATGTGACTGTTTCTGTGTAGAAAGAATGCTTTTGGTGTGTGCTATGCTTCTCCACTCCTGCCCTTTCTGGGAACTTCTGCATTTACTTACATGATTTTCCTGATTATCCAGGGTGCTTTTAAAAGATTTAATTGTATTGTTTGTTTCTGCAGATTTATTGAAGTGTTCAAGTCCTTTAAAAACTTAATAGCCATATTAGCAGGTAAAATGCCTTAGTTGAAAAGGAAATGTACTGAGCTTGAAGTTCTTTTGTTCCTATTGCCATTCACTAGTTAAAAAAAAGAAAAGATCCTAGTAAAAATGTGTGAGTGTTCAGTAGTTTTAAAAGCCATTAGTAGCCTAAAATAAGTTCTCTTGCTGTATTGAAGATGAACTAGTAAGTAATGGGATATTTTTTATAACATTTTGATTGTTGACTGAATATAATGTGGGGAGAATATTGTAGTAAGACAGTGGTCTAATGAGCCAGGTATATACAAATCTTGATCATAAATAAATTTTCTTCACAGCAAGGAGGTCACTAATGTACTGAGTGATCACAAATTGTCATTCAGTTTGCTAAAAATTACATCTTTTATATGTATTTCCTTTTGAAACTAGAGGACAACGGATGGAGCAAGCTATAAATCTCTGATGAAAATACAGGCTGGGATGAAGGGCTAACAGTTTCATGTAGCTGTGGTGTCAGATGTTGCTGATGCTAATACATACTTCAAAACCATATCTGTGTGGGTTTTTTTTAATTCACAGATATTCTACTGGAGAGACCTCAGGCAAGCCTGAAGTAACAAAATGCAATTTGGTGATCTCAAAACAATGAGGATAATGTTCACTGGGCATAAGTAGTCTGTATTTAGCAATAAAAGTTTAGAACTGGTTTACTGCTTTTTTAAAAATATCTTAATATTCTTCTCAAGATGCTCAGCATGTATCTTGACAACAGGTTTTCAGGCTGTCTTTCAGAGGAGTACAAATAGCCAAAAGCAAGTAATCTTCTGCTCTTGTGATTGTTTTGCTTAAATTTTAAGTCCATACCTCTGCCCTGACCCCAATAGCTCTTGGCCCCTCTGCACTGCCCAACAAAGCAAACAGCCACCAAAACAGCAATTGGCTTGATTGCAAGTAGATTAACAACAGCTGTGGCACAAAGAAACCACAATTTTCTTTCATCTCCATGTGTCTGCAGATCCTCCCTTCTGGTTGTTTATATGTGGGTGAGTGTTAGTTACCATAGAGGAACTTAATTTTAAAAAGTACATTAAATTATTCCTTTGTGTCATATAACCATGGAGTAGCTCCTCTCGGGTATTCTAATACACTCCACAGTTAAATGTTTGTATTTATAAATCCTTATGTTGGCTAATTAGGCTTCACAGCTCTTTGATTCAGGTGCTTTTGGTGAGCCTTCTGATTTTCTGAGGGTAATCTTGGTCAGCTTGTGACTGTTTCAGTACAGCTGTGCCTTCCACTTCTGACTCCTGAGCACACAGGCCTGGCATGGAACTTACTGGTTCTCTTCTAACCTCCTGCAAGCAGAAATATTTTTAGCAAAATGATGAAATGGAAGTCCACGTTACTGCTTAGATCTCTTCAGGTTGTTGTAACATTGGAAAAGGCTCTCTATGAGTGAAGCAATCCCAAGAAATGGAGCATTTCCTTGTACCAAGGTGTAGCATTTCCTTGTACCAAGATCATTTGACTGTAGGATCATATTGCAGGTCTGTGCTGGTGTCCCTGGTGTGTCACCTGTTTCTTACTGTCTTCACTTGTTTCTGCTTCTTCCCCTTCTCTGGTATGTTTGCATCTTATATTGAGACTAGAACCATTTTTGTCCTCTGCTAATATAACTAATTCTAAAACTTCTAGCCGTGGACTAGATCCCTTCTGCATCACAACCATGCACACACACTGTCTTGAAGTTTTGGGTGATTTGGTGCAAATGGAGATGTTAATATGGTGTTCTCTGATAGCAGGAACCTCTGTTTCAATACAAGCTCTGCAAGAAGGAGATTCCTTGCAGAACATGATTGCCTTTCTACCCAAGGCTAGACTATAGTTGGGAAAATAAACAGTAGATACCTTATCTTAGTCCTTCAGAAGTCAATGCTACTTATGTATTTAGTTATCTTCTTATCTGCATCCAAAGAAAAAATACAGAGAAAGCAGAGAAGAAATTTCTTAATTTTATGCATTTTGTAGGTTGTGTATCTACCTTGCTGACTTAAATAAAATGTGGACATAGTTACTTACCTCTTACCATTTAATTACTGGCTTTTCTAAGTACCTTTGTTAAGTGATGCCCCCCTCCCCTTTTTGTTTACATTCCATTTGTTATCTCTGTAAAAGAGATTAGTTAATAACACTTTAAAAAGGTAAAATGAAAGAAAAAATAAAACCCCAACCTAGAAATGCGAGGCACAAAATTTTTTGAGCAAGGTCAACTCTGCCATTGCATGCATCTTGCACATCTTTATTACTAAAACACAGCTGGAATATCTTGTAACTGCATATTTAATTGGAAACTGGGGGAGGAAAAACAGTGTTTGTCATTATATTACAGAAATCTTAACTTTATATTTTTTGTGTTATTCTTTCTGATATTTCACTGTAGGCTAAAATTATTTGAAACTTAGTTCTAGTATTTAAATGCAAATAAGAAGATCATTAATTTAAGATCATTAATTTAAGATCATTGCACTGCAGACGTATGCATTTTCCATTTTGGTTCCAAATATGTTTGAATTTTTTGGATTAACAGGTTCTATACATAAGTATGTTGCCAAGTTTTCTTTAAATCGGGCGCAATGTTTTCCATAACGGAAAGTAATCTTAGCTCAAAGCTTTAAAATACAAGTGTAACAGAGTCCCAGTATTGTTCTGTTAAGTGAGGAATTTGTTACAATTTGACAGTGATACATATTGCTACTATAAGAGAATATCCTTTTCCTGCCAGAGGTGGAAATGACTCTCCATTATGTTTTGTGTTTTTACAAAGCGTGTGTGTATCTCCTTGGTGTGTTTCCAAGGCTTGCCTGTGCCTGTCAGGCAGTCCAAGCAGGGAGTGGGTTCTGCTGAACCTTGCCTGCTGTGCCAGAGCTCTGGATCAGGCTGTGACGGAGCCGTGTGCCAGCAGCGCTCTGAGTGCTCTGTGAGCGGTGATGCTGTGCAGGGGACACAGGTGTGTGGCTGTGGCAGGGACCGATGGCTGTACCACCTGTGAGGCTGTGACAGCACAGCAGTCCTGCACTTTACCTGCCTCTTTGGGTTCCTTCAGCAGCTCCGTCACTGTTGCCAGCATTTGCTAGCAAAGGGGAAATAAATTTGTAAGGTAGATGTGGTTGGACTGCATGTGCTGGCCTTGTTGACTGATGGCATTGAACAGTGTAAATAGTTTGCAGTTGCAGTCAGGTATTTTTGCCATCTGTCACCTGTCTCCCTGTGCAGTGAAAAGAGTTGTTAGCTTATTAGTACAAGCTGATGGATGGCACGTGCTTCCTCCTGGATAGGAGCAGTGTTGTTTTCATGTGCAGGGGGAGGAGAGACCTGTGTATGTGTCTAAGTGCTGTTCTCAGGTGACTCTGATGGGCAGGGGACTGTTTTCTTGGGCCATCAGGAGAGAAACGGAATACATGGTTGTCAGTTTTGGGAAGTTAGTAAATTATTAAGGAATCAAAATACATAGTTCTTCATCCTTCTCCCATGAAACATTGTTTGCCACATCAGCAGTGATGCAGCACTGGCCTGAGCTTAGTTTATTACTGCTCAAAATAGTTTAAAATCTTTGACTACTATATGCTTTCACACATTCTGAATTCTTGCTTTCTTTTCCTTGCTGTGTTTTCTAGTTAGTGAATTCAGACCTCTTTTTATAATTTTTTGCTCATTGGAACCAGTTATTATTTTGATAGTTGTAATTCTGTTTTGTTTTGGGGTTTTTTAATTTAAACTGATTATGTTTAATAAAGTATAAGGAATCCTAATCTCTGGACCCACATTAAATTGAGTAGGAAAATAAAAGTAATTGGTACATATTAAAATGATAAGTCTTTAAAATCTTCTTTGGTCTACATATTTATCTATTTTCCAAAGCATTTTAGGGAATGATGGATTATAAACTTTGAGGTCACCAAAGATATTTTAGCTGTATTGGCACAGGTATATGAAAGGTCACAGCTCCTTTTTCCTTGCCCTGGTGTTGCTGCCTGTGCACTGTGGTGGGCAGGTTCTCCTGGTGCTTTGCACTGGTGTACAGTGAAATGGGCTGGAAAATTGCACTGATTGGGTTAATGAGCAGCTTCTCAAAACCGTGAATTACAGTTTCTCCAAATACATGATAAAATTAGTCTTTTGCTTTTGCTGATTTCATGATGAACAGGTGCATAGCATCACTTTTAGAAACTGGAAAGTCTTTCACAGAATCACTGAGTAAGCGCAGTTGGGAGGGACCCACAAGGGTCATTGAGTCCAACTGCTGGTCCTGCATAGAACATCCCCAAGAGTCACCCCATGTGCCTGAGAGTGTTGTCCAAGCTCTTCTTGACCTCTGTCAGGCTTGGTGCTGTGAAGCCTCATTTTTTAGTAACAATTTATTTCTACAGATTGAAATTGTTAATGGTAAGAAATAGGAGGAATAAAAGATTCTTGTTATCATGGCATGGTTTGTTTTTCATAGAATGCTAATCTGATTTAGCCTTTCTAAGCTATAGGACAGCATTGCTATTGTGAGTAAAAAGCCACAGTTCCCTGTAGACTTGTAAGCACAATGTTCCTGGGTAATTCAGTGCCCAGATAAGGTTTCAGGCTCACATTATTTCTGCTCTTGTCAACTTACTGCTTCATTTTATTAAAAAGAATTATGTTTCAAGGCAGCACACTGGTTTATGCTGTAAACCAGTTTGTGGTTTTTTTATGGTGCACAGGATGGTCACAGTTGTGAAGGCCCAAAAGCTACTAAGAGTGCAATAAATAAAAAGAGAATGTCCTTTAGCAGTTGATATGAATATTAATAATTTATTGAGAAGCCAAAACTTAAACTCTCTGGATTTCAGAATAGGTGAATCTTGACTTTTACAAGAAAAGCAACCATCTAAACACATGGTAAAGACACTATGAATTACATCCATAGAAGAAAGCAATAGAGAACTAAATGTTTATAGTATGCTGAATGTTGTGATGAGATGTGGTACTTTGGCTCTGGAGGAAATACTAATTCTTCTTTTTTAAGGATACTGAATATTTTGGAAGGGATTTGTGTGGTTTTTAATAGACTTGTTTGTGCTAGAGATTTTAAGGTAATTATGGTTTTAGATATTAATTTCAATGAAGATCCACAGTTTAAGATTTTGAAAGTCTGAAAATTGGATATGTCATTTTTGAAACAATGGTTGCTTTTTAGCTGCGTGTTTCAAATGCAATTTCAACAGAAATATCTGTGATCTCCAGAATTTAAAAATCTTTATTGCTAGTCTTAAAAAGACACAGTTTTCTTTAGTGTCAGCAAATAGATTTAAGCTACCTGAATTTTTAATGCATTTCCAATTGTAATAAAAATCTATTACGTAGAAGAGCAAAAGAATGCTTATTCACCTTGTGTCTTAAAATACTTAAAACAAGGAGAAGTACGACTTGGGTTTAGTAAATTCAAACCTCTTTCTGCAAATGGATTTAACAGTTTAAAATCTTTCAAACTAATGCATGTAGTATGGAATCCTAGTTATAGGAGTTGTTTCCCTTCTTTCTGTGTGCTGTTAAATTCGGGTACTTCTTGGCATGCTGTTTGTGTTTTATGTTGATCAACCAAAAATCTCTTGGCTGTACTCCATTGTATACTCTTATTGAATATGTATTGTCCCAAGCTATGACTATGAATATAAAATACGCCAAAGTATTTGGTAGCAAAGGGGTATTTACAGTGCAGGAGAACAGAGAAATGTCTATACAAAATGTATACCTCCAGTATGTTCCTTTGGAGTTAATGGCAGTTGTATCTCTAAATATAGGAACACTTTTTGTCTTAAAAAGTTATAGTTTTCATCATCACTAGGAAATAGTTGGACATTTATAGGTGAGCAGATGAGCATTTCAGTTCATTTTTTAAAGCATGTTAGCCTCAAAGCTACTGAAACCTGACTGAAGTTTGTGTTAACTGGAATTGTGTGTTGTGTCCCCCTAGGAGGAACAGGCTGCTAAACTGAAAGCTGAGAAGATTAGGGTTGCATTAGAGAAGATTAAAGAGGCACAAGTGAAAAAGGTGAGTCAGTTATACCCATTTATAAGACCCTTATTTTATTTTTTTTTTCCTGGAAAATGCAGGCAGACTTCATTTGCATCTGTTAGCCTTAAGTTGCCCTTTAGAATACTACAGTGTTCTTATTTTATAAACTTCAGTGGTAATGTGCTTTCCCATCTAGCCTGGACCTAATCAGGAGAAGCATAGGATATGGACTAACATGATGTTTTTCTTAAGGAATAGCTTGTTTTTCAGCTAGTGTTCATTGGGAAGATGTTACCAGCTTCCTCCCAGAACTGAAATGAAGGTCCAGCCTCCTGAGATATGTTCTGCAGTCATGTATTTAAAATTTGTACCTGTTTTCTTCGTAGCCTTTTCTTCACAAGCCTTTTCCCATTATGCGTAGCAGGATTTGCCAGTGCTAAATGGAAGAGAAGTATTCCAGACTAAAGACAGAGATTACCAAATGGAGCAAGCCTACTGCCATTATTTGATGTACTTTCAAAGAATATAGAATGCCCTTAAAATTTAGCATTTTTATTTTATGACAGGAGATTTTTAGTAGCTTAAAATGCCTTTTTCATTAATTGTTTGTAAATCAAAAGCTGAAAAACTGTCTTGGCTGGAAGATGGAAATTACCAAGTCAATTGTACCAGTGTATTACAGCTAATAGGTTTTATCTTTTCCAGCTCAGCAAGATGTAAAAATGGAAAAAATAATGATTGATAAAAATAATCTGTTGTCTTAAGTCTTTTGATTGGTTTTAAAAAATGGCTGGATTTTTGTTTCTTGACAATGACCTCTTTAAAATGCCTATGAAAAACCATTGTGTTTTAAAAGCACTTTTTTTTCACAGTGCTGTTTCATATTCCCCAGAAAAGTAAGGTTTAGTATTGCTATATTGTTTACCTAATAACCATTTTTAGAAAATACTGTAGGAAGCAGGCAGAAAGCTTAAACCGCACATCTGAAAAATTCTGATTCTTTGTAAGCCTGTGCAGAGCTCTATATCTATGTTTATTCAACCTAGATATTGTCTGAAAGACACTTTATTATCAGGACACTCCAGCAGGAAGGATTTTTTTTCCTTCTTAACACACAACTGAAGGACTTTCTCATTGTGTTGAAAAGACCTTTATATTTACTTTCTTGTGCTGTAGGAGAACAGTATCTTGTTAAGTGTCTGTGTTAAAAATATCTAGCCATCATTTATGACATCTTACATGTTCAGGGAGTGTTTTGATTGAATTTTATGCTACTGTAAGAAAACCTTAGAAGAATAAACAAGATCTTAGAAACCGTATTTTTATTTGAAATGTGACAGATTAATCCTTCTTTTTATTTTCTTAATTTTCTGCTTAACAGTTGGTGATCAGAGTCCATATGTCTGATGACAGCTCAAAAACAATGATGGTGGATGAGAGGCAAACAGTGAGACAAGTATTAGACAATCTGATGGACAAATCACATTGTGGCTACAGTTTAGACTGGTCATTAGTGGAAACCATCTCTGAATTGCAAATGGGTAAGTAATAATTATAAGCATTTCTAATTCTTATTCATAGATGCAGCAGTAGTCTACATTCTCAGAATGATTTAAATACTTGTCTTCATAATGTTCACAATCCTGTTCATTAATGTAGTAAATGCTAATTCATGTAATAAAGCTCATGATCGAGCTTGTTTCAGAATGATCTGAAAATTCTGCTTCAGGGTGTTTAAAAGGATGAGAAAGTTGGTCTAGTGGTTTCCCAAAGATTTCTTCTTCTTTATTTTTCAGAGAGGATTTTCAGCTATTTTCTACCATTTCAGTAAATTTTCCTCTTTTTCTTTATGCTGTTCTCTTTTGTCTATTTTCAGTATTCTGAAGTTCTAGCACTAGTGGTAACTTTTTCAATGGAGAGTCAAAGCTCAGAGGTTTGACTGAGAACCAGAGTTCTCAGAGGTGTTGTTGATACATCATTTATTGAGTGACAGAGATCATAGGAAGTAGACAGTGTCAGTTTTTAGACTTCTTTACAATACCTGTACTAGCTATGGGTATTCTGCATTTCAGAAGCATTTTCTTTTCCTTCTGATCATTGCCCACTACTTTTTGATACTTTATGAGTGACATAATCATTGGGGATGTAGAAAGAAGTATTGTGCCAAAAAAGCTGCCCGATCCATTCCTCTGGGAATTGTGTAGACCAGAGAACACATAAATGTGATAACCTTCTTATTTGTGCTCATAAACTTTGAAATGTTATCATTTGAGTCTGCAGTGTTCCTGCAGGATGGTAGGCCTTCTCAGATAAAAAAAAAATTAAAACATTTCATATGTTGATGGAACCATAAGCTTGAAGATAGGAGAAGTCCATGCTGAGTGACTGGATGTAAAAAAATGCCACTTCCAGGCATGTCTGGAAGTGGACTAAGTTCTTTTAGTCTCTTAGCATAAATTTCTTCCCCACTGTAGTAGATCTTGAACTCTATTTTCTCTGCATATATGCCTTGTCTCTTGGAAATTACTACAGATCAGTTTCTATCACAAAATGCAACAGATTCCAATGTATTTGCTCACTTGTTATTGTTGCAGAACGGATCTTTGAAGATCATGAAAATTTAGTTGAAAATCTCTTGAACTGGACAAGAGACAGTCAAAACAAACTAATGTTCGTGGAACGTATAGAGAAATACGCGCTTTTCAAAAATCCACAGGTAAGCCTGAGATTTGTGCTGAATGTGTGTGTGGCTGATGGCGGTTTCTTACTTTTTTGACAACATTCATTTCCATACTTTCATTTTGATACTTGTGTATGTGCTAAAATGCCAGGCAACTTTACACTTCAGCACTATGTACATCCACAGTGTTGTTGGCACATAGTCAATTCTTAAGAGGCAACCATGAGCTGAAGCAATCTGTTTGCTAATGCGTTTGTGAGTAGTTTAATGCACATGAAGGCAGGCAGTTTCCAGAGATTTACACTCATACTTAGTGCTGCTCAATTATGTAAACATGCAAGAAAGGTGTTGACAGATATTGCTAATAGTAATGTCTCTCCACTGTGCATTCTTGCATTGCTGGCAAGAAGGGGAAGACAAAAGCTAAGAGAACAGCCACTCCATGGTCAAATGACAAGAGTAGAGAAGAGAGTGTGTGCCCCTTCCTGTGCAAGTTGGGACCTGCCTATATTCACCTGTTTCCTGCTCCCTGGCTGGGAAAACAAAGGCTCCTCTTCCTCTCAAATGGCCTCAGAGACCTCTCTTCTCTCAAATGGTAGCTACAGACCTGGTATCTGGCAGCACTGCAGTATTGTAGGGGAGTGGAGGAAAAGAAACAGAAAAGCAGAAGGTGGTTATTGGAAGAATTTGCATTGAAAATTCACTTGATCTCATGTCTGTAATATCACTTGATCTCTGTTTTAACTCTTACCTAATGTATTCCCTTTTGAGTTTATAAATTATTTTTATATCTGTACGGCATCTATATGCTCATTTATTGGATTTAAACTGGGTATCAGTCTTGCATGTTTGTCCTATGGGAAATCAGTTTACTTGATTTTATTTCTTTTTAAGCAAGATCCGAAACTCAGTCTTATGCAAGTGCTTTGCACTGAAGCAGCAAAACTCTACATTCTTTTTAAAAGTTTGTAGATTATAGATTTACTCTCAGTACATATAGTAGGCACTGTCACAGGAGTGAGGTACCAGCATAAACCAAATATTTCTCTTTGTTTCAAAATATTGAACTGGCAAAACTTTGTGAATATTCGGGTTTTTTCCAGTATTGGACTAGGGGTTAGGAAGATGTTTTTCATTGTCCCAGTCTTTTCCAAACCGAGTAAGAGTAAAAAACTTATTTAATAAGATATGGTGCCTGTGCATAATTAAGTTCTTTTTAAGAAGTTGACAAGTATTTTATTTAGAATTTATTATTATTTATTTAGTATTTATATAATTCTTTGTGAAAATTAATATTTCTATTCAGTAAAACTCAGACCAAGGTGGGAAGAAGTACATTGCTTCTATGTGTGCTTCTTTGAATGCAGAAATAATGACAGTATGTAACAGATCTCCAGAGGTTTTTTATATTTTTATTGTGGTATTTACAAGTTCATAGTATTTTTATATCTGGAGGCATTGTAACAAACAGCTGTTTGATCGTTAGAAAAGCAGGATGATGTTGTTATGAGGCTGTTAGGTAGGAGTATGGACTGATTGATATTTCTGGTAAAGGTGATTGTAAGTTACTTCAATGTATTATTTAGCAGTCTGACAGTTTCAATTAGTCTACAAAGTTTTGTTCTTACTGCTACAGAAAAGTAAACAAGAAACACCATTTGGCTTGATTTCAGAATGCCTGAAGAAATATTAAACTTTATTTTGTTACAGAACTATCTTCTGGGGAAGAAAGAAATCTCTGAGATGGCAGACAGAAATAAAGAGGTGCTACTAGAGGTAAGAATGTCAAACCTGAAAGGACATAGTAGTCATTTTGGAGCATGAAGACAAACTGCTAAAGGTTGTGGTGATTGAAATTGGTGGACAGAGCAGAATGGAATTCTGGAACACTGTGAATGGAATGTGTTCTCTTTGAGATAAATGGCTGTTTTAATGTGACACTGCTTCAGATGTGATCAGTTAAAAAAAGTCTCTGCACTTAGTTTAGTATCTGAAATACCATACACAGTGATAATCAAATTGAGATTGCTTCTAGCTATGGCCAAAACCATTAATTTCAAGTTGAGATTTGCAGACCTGTGACCTGTTCTTTGTGACCTTTTTTTTTGACCTGTGGTGCTAGAGAATTTTTACTAACACTTTCCAAATTTTCATTTCTACGGAATTCTAGACCATGGGTCTGGAGACTGGTTTAAATTAATATTTCAAATTTTGATAATAAGTAAAGCAGTAAAAATTTTTTCAATTACATTTTAAAATTAAAAAAAACCCAAATTATTGAATTTTAAGAAATGCATGACAGAAATTATTATCAAACATATTAACCAGTTTACAGAACTAAGGGCATAAAAGTGTGGAACAAATAAAGCACACAGTAAATATAGCCTTCATAAGCTGAAAACTAAATACTTCTGTGACATGGCTGAAGTGCCATAGGTTCCACTTGATTTCCAGAACAATGATTATGATTTACCTAGTTACCCAAATGTAAATATTTGGGATATTTAATTTTGAGTTAAACTTAACACAGTTTAACTTAAAAGTAGCCTATGCATATTAGTAATGTGTTATTAATATGGGTTTCAATAAGTGTATGTATGTATACTTATGTATGTATATATACATATAATTGTGTGTATGTATGTGTGGATGAAAAAATTGTTTGAAGCCACAACATGCAGAGAATTGTAATTCTGCATAACTCTTTCTGTCTTCTAAGATTATTCCTAAGTCTCTGCTGCATATTAATCTGGAGTGTATTTAAAGCATTTGTTTTTCTCTGCTAGTTCTTTATAAATAGAACGTTAGCAGAAGTTGCAGTGTTGTGGGCCGTTAGTAGAGTGAAGTACTCCTGGAATGAATTGCAGCTGTGTCTGATGGATGCACAGTTAGGTTTGTGTGTGCTTATACATATGAGGCTATATAAGGTGACCTTGTGACCTTAAAGCCAGTAAAGCAATGGGGGATCTATTACTGAGAAGCAGTGGTCAGAAAATCTTTACAGTAACTGCTAATGATTTTTCTGTCATTGTTGCACTGAACAAATGTTGAGACACCCTATCGTGCTTGTCTGAATTGCCTTACTGCTTCTGTAATTTATCTGTAGTTCATATCTCATGTGAAAAAAGAACTGTTCCTGCTATAAGTGCATTCCTTGGATAAAGAATTTCAGTCATTCAAAACAAACCACTGCATGCTCTGTGGTTCTGTAACTGTGCCAGAGATTGAGGGAGTTTTGTGGCTGAAAGAGGATGGTAAGAAATCTTGGAAGAAACGTTACTTCCTTCTTCGGGCTTCTGGAATCTACTATGTCCCTAAAGGGAAGGCCAAGGTATGCTACTTAAAGCAATTGCTCTGAACTGTTCATTGCTGGTAAACAGTGCACACAAGAGTTGACTTCAAGTTTCTTTCTAAGTACCACATGCCTTAATTAAAATGCTGGCTTTATCATGGAAATACTGTGTGAATTTTTGTGGCAGCACTTGATATGAAGGGTGTAACCCCAGTTTACAAACAAAGAATACAGGGAACTGCTTCTTGGGTTGGGTGTTCAGAAATACTTGAGGAAAAGCTTTTGGTGGAGCTAAGAAGCTGGTCTTTGAAGCAGAATTTGGATGGAGGGCCAAATTGCTCGGCAAATGTCAGTCATGAAGTATCAGACCAACTCCACATTGTCTGCATAATTTCATTATGTTTAGTTAGTTCATATAAATGGGATTTTTTTGGACCAATTGGTGCTACAGTTTTTGAAACTAGTATAGATAATTCCATTTCTTCAGGATCACTTACTGCTGTTCCCTGTATCAGTAATGCAAAATATGTAGAAATACATTACAGCTTCAAGGCTGAACTACTGTGAGTTCAAGTCATCCATGAATCCATCAGTCTTGACAGCATCAGATGATTCCCAGTACAGGAAGTCCACCTCCCACACATCTGGGAATGAAGAGGAAATCTCTGTCAGCATGACAGCTCCCTTTAGAGCTGAATGCATGTCAGATGTTCTTTCCACAATCTTTTGCTTCATTAAAACAATCTGTATGCAAGTAGCCTGTTGAAATTCTTTGCCCTACACTCAATGCCAAACATCTTTAGAATTCTACTTACAGTCACACTGGAATTTGGATACCTTGATTATTACCAAGGTGAAATATAACCAGCAGCTGATAACTTCCTGATCAGCCAATCACACTTGCTTTCTCCTGATACCTGCTCTGAGTAAACAGCAGTAGTCCAGTGTAAAATGTTGCCAAAAGGCAAAATGCAGACAAAACACAAAAACCAAACTGAATTTGGTTAAAAATGAAGGTGTGATGAGGGAGTTTATGCATAGCTGTATCCCCTTCTTGTGTTGGTAGTTGTTTGAATCAGATTGAAACTAATATTTGACCTTAACTAGACTTTATATTAGTATTGGCTCTTAGCATTAGACTGATGGTGTCAATGTATGTGGATTTTTATAAAGATACTTTGTACATGACCGTTTTTGTATTTACTAGGTCTCACGGGATCTCGTGTGCTTTCTCCAGCTCGACCATGTCAGTGTTTACTATGGACAGGACTATCGGAACAAATACAAGGCACCCACAGACTATTGTTTAGTGCTAAAGGTAACACTGCAGCACTTGGCTATACTTGAATACACTTTACTTGTTCTGAACCATCAGCTGCTTTTAATCTAATTTTCCTCTAGTTCTTATATACAATGTGAACAGTTGTTGCCTGTTCTCTGAGCTGGTCATGACTTCATAAGCATTTTCATATTGCCCTGAATTATTTTATTTCCAGACTTATGAGTGCCAGTCTATTTAATTGTTCACTACACTCTAAAACATACACTAAAGTCTTCTTTTCCCTTTGGCAGCTCCATACCTTACAACTGTTTAGGTTCAAAGAGATAATACCCCTTGAAATGCTAATTGCAGGGAGTTATCTTCTCAGTGTAGGTCCAGAGTAGCAGAGAAATTAATATTAAAGATTCAAATCTATCCTTTATGGACCAACCTGAGGGAAAAGGGATGTTGTAAAGGAGTCATCTTCTGAGTATAAATGACAGGTAGAAAGAATGAGTAGCAAAAACTGTTATAAAACCAGTGACCTGATCTTAAACACATCTAATGACTTGAGTTCATAAAGTTATTTTAATTTAATCAAGACATCTCCTAGTTTCTGTTGACTCCCACATAGTGTTCAGAATGGTGTCAGTTCCTGCAAGATAGCTGGGCAGCAAGCTATTTTAAAACAAGCTTTCACACTGTGTTTAGGCAAATAGCATGTTTTCATGGATTTGAAATGGTGCCAGTAACAAGAGATGTTTTTAGTTGCACTTTTCCCCTCCCTGCTCTGGAGCTCGTGTGGTGTTGTACATTAGACTGTGTACTGTGCCTGGAGTGTGTGCCTGCTTGTCCACTGCCTGAAAAAGAATTTCATTTTCCAGTGGACAGAGCAACGTGGTTTTGAGCCCACTGAGGAAACAAGGAATATTAAATATGGGACATGATATTAGTTAAGAAAGTACACAGCCAAAACTGGAAGTATTTTCCATGTTCTTATAGGTCATTGAATGCAAACAAAAATGTCAGTATTGGTAGGTGTATATAAATTCCTTGAAGTAAATTGATTTTTCTACTTACATGTCAGTTTTGTCTATATCATTTGGACAGGTTAATAGTAAATTTTATTTTCAGACTTTTTGACCGCACAAAGTAGATTTTTTTTTTAATTATTGCCATTCTGATCATCAAATTTAATGGTAACGTTACTGAACACACAGAAGTTGTGTGTAGAAATTGTCCCTAAGTAAATTAATTCAGTAGATTTAGTTGGGTAGCTTACACCAAGTGAAGCTGTATTTTCTCTGCGGAACTGATGAATCACCAAATTATTATATTAAGCAGGATTCAGTTCTGCCTTCATCAGTTCTTATAATGTTACATAAATATTTTCAATTAGTACTAATGTATAGAAACCACACAGTTTTAAAAATGGAAATAGTTGGGTGCCGCAAAGGCTCACTAAGCTAGGAAGTATCTCCTTTGGGACAGGTAAATGGCAAATACAGACTGAAGGTCCAGTTCTCTACTGATGGCCAGACTGGATTTGTCTTTATCTTCACTCCTTTGTTTATATCAAAACTTAGTGTGCTCATGTCAGGTGCTGTGCTATTGTTAAGTGTAACATTTGTGTGCTAATATATAAAGTTAACTCCTTGGTCCTAAATGTCAGATTTCTGAGAAATTCATTTATTTCTATATAACCAAAATTTTGAACACGTCCAGAAAGAAGCTGGCTTATTAAGCAAAGTAATTGTATTTGCTTCTATAGACTCTTCTTTGTTACACAACATTTATGTGTAGGAGGCTAGTAGTGAAAAATGAAAACAACTATCTACTATCATAAGAAATTTTTTGCATATATTCTCTTTATGAACATAAACATCTTATGTTCATTTTAAAATAATTGTGTTGGAAGGCAACAGGATAGAATATTCTGAAAAAGCTTAGAAGTTCTTTGATATATGTTTCAGACAGTCTTCAGTAAAACTTAAATATCTACAATCCTCTAGCAAAACTCTGTGTCACTGAGCTGTAAGCTGACAGAGGAAATGATAAGAACTGGGGTGTTCAATTACCCCAACATCTGAGAAACCTGTAATTTCTATAGCATGGACTGGAAACAATTGAATAGTACATACAGAATGATTTGCAGTGTCTGATTTTTGAAAAGCATGCATTTGTTTCTTGACTGCTGAATTGATAAATACAGTGCCTTTACATTTTTTATACATGTATGTGGGAGCAGCAAGTATTTTTTTAGATGATAGCCCTGTATCAGTAAGGTGGGAACCTTGAAGGCTCTACAGTGGTGAGTCAGTCCGTAGGTACAGAAGACTGTTGGTGGGTAGAAAGTACTACAGCCCTAGGATAGTGAAAGACTAGCCCTTTCTTAGTGTTTGAAATCAGTATGTGCTGGACACACTTCCAAATGTGTGTGTAAAGCAATCCCCATTGAAATTCACCTCCTGAAATATTCTGGAACATTTTTAAGTGGGGTTAAATACACACTACTGATGAAGAGCTTCCAGCATTAGGTTTATCTGTATAGACATCAACAAATAAGTGCTTTCCTTGCATTCCTAGCTATGAAAACATTGATGAGAATGCACAATTTTTTGCAGCATCCTCAGATCCAGAAGAAGTCCCAGTATATCAAATATCTTTGCTGTGATGATGTAAGAACTCTACACCAGTGGATCAATGGCATCCGCATTGCTAAGGTAACCCCCAGGCAGTCTTACACTGTTGTCATGAGTAGTTGTCATCATCTGCTTAAAACCATTTACAGTTATTTAGCAAAATACATGGTAAATCTAACTTCCCGCTGTTGACAATTCTGAACATGAACTGTAAAATCTTTTCCTTCCTTAGCAAAATTATTATAGGCTTTGTTATAATAATTCAGTAATTGGGTCTTTTCTTCTTGTTTCTGCTGCATCCCTGTCACATGACACAGTTCTGACATACCTCATAGATAGATTTTAGCCAGCTCCGTTCAGATTTTAAAAAAGAAGGCTTATGAGAAAAGAGAATTTAGAACATAGAGCTGATTTTCAAGATCCTCAGCTTGTCTTAGTTTATTCATTGGGCCATTTCTTGCTTGACACTGTCTCTTCTAGCAAAAATAAATTGTTTTTCTTTCTTTCAGCAATTACCTAATGCCATTAATACTACCTGAACTCCTTAACATAGAGCCTGTGTTGCTTTGGGGGGGCTGACAGGAGGAAGGATGTAATAGAGAAGCCAGAGGTGGAGCTCAACAGTCTGAAAAGAGTGTACAGCCTATATAGAGTTGTTAAACTTGTTTGTGATTTTGCTTAGTACGGGAAGCAGCTATACATGAACTATCAGGAAGCATTGAAGAGAACAGAGTCAGCATATGACTGGACCTCCTTGTCTAGCTCCAGTATCAAGTCAGGCTCCAGCTCATCTAGTTTGCCAGGTAACAATGTGATCTATCTCATAATACAAAGATTCAATTGCCTTTGTTATCATCTGCTGTCTGGATACCTCAAGAGACTGTTGCAGGAAATGGACTGTTTCTCCAAGGTCTTTTATGCTATGTTTAGTCTAAAACACAGACTTTTTCTATAACATTCTGTATGTGTATATCTATATATATATATGCATACAGGTAAAAACCTATTTTGCTGTATTACTTGCAGTGATTACTGTGTTTGAAATATGCACTAGTTTCTTGTTCATGTCCAAAACCCAATGTTTTTCTTATACTGAGAGGAGGAAAGATCTTTTCAAATTCCTGATGCCTCTGTGTTCACCTATTCGAAAAATCAAATTTATATTGTAATGATGCATAGAACATATATACCTAATTCTTAAACTGCTTTGTGGACTGAAATATTTGAAATTGGAAAATGAGAACTAGCCCCTGCCCAAAGGCAAAGATCCAAACAATCCTTTTAGAGAAAACTTTGAAAGTACTGTTTCTGTTCCCATGTCAAATTGTGCATGCCTGCATTAATGTGCTCCCATTTATGTCTCAGCAAAACTGGGGCTGGTTTCTTGTTGCGTGTAACAGTTTCAAAATTGATAAATAGTTTATACAGTAATTTCTTTGTTCAGAGCTGACTGATACTTTGGTGGATTATTCAGAACCTTCATGGACTATGTTGTTTATTGAAAATGTGCTGTTGTGTGAAGGTATATTGTCTGCCACAGATATGGGTTGGGAAGTAATGCTACTGAATTGGACAGGTTGAGAAAGTAGCCTGTAAGAATGAGCTAAGCTAATGCAGCCTAACTGGGAAGGTATCTTCTTGTTTCAACTGTGTGGCATAGCAATAAATTCTTGGTCACTGACAATTTCTCCATCCAAGCTGGGTGTTTTTCTGATAAAGTGTAAATTCTTGTAGGGAGCTGAGCCACAGCTCACTAGCCAAGCATGTTCTGCCAAAGTTTGATTCCAGCCTGTGCCAGGATACTTTGGGATTACACAGAAAGCAGGTGCCAGGCTGAATAAATTGGTCTGGCTGTGCCTGCTGCTGTGTTGTCACCCTATGGACCCAGGGCATCATTTATGTTGGCTACTTGCAGGATGCACACCAGCCCCTCTCTTGTGTTGAGGAATGAGTCATTGGAAGCAGTGTCCTGCCTTGGCTGGTGCACTTTGTCTGTCCACAGCCTGTGCCCAGGGTACATTTTTAAGGTTGTGCTGGAGAGAGCAGGCTTTGGGGCTTTTCCCAAAGTGCAGGGATGGGGCATGGTTCAGAACCCATACAGCTGCAGTGTGATTTTACTTTACATTTGAAATGTATCTGACATGCTCTCATCCTTGTGCAGCTTCAGGTTTGGTTTATACCAGGCATCTGTTGTAATGGCCTGGATGTGAGCAAGAGCTTATGCAGTTCATTACTGGGAGCAGTGGCCTCTGGGGACATGTTTAACAAGTCACAGAATTGCATTGTATTGACATTACTCTTACATTCAGAAACATATGCTAACTGTTCCTTAACTTTTTTTCTGAACAGAATCTCAATCAAATCATTCTAATCAGTCTGACAGTGGAGTTTCTGACACCCAGACAGCTGGCCATGTCCGTTCCCAAAGCATTGTCAGCTCCATGTTCTCTGAGGCCTGGAAACGAGGCACTCAACTGGAAGAATCCAGCAAGGTAACAAGAAGACTTTAATTTGAGAACCAACGCCCAACAAAATGTATGAGACAGTGTTGTACCTCTTCCACCTCTGTCTTGAGTGGCATTTCTTCTCTGTTTTATGTGATTAATTTACACTGCCATATAATTGTTTTTTAGGATTCGCTTTTCAGGTAATTAAGCCCTGCAACTTTCTGTTCTTTCTTTTATTTCTGTGCATAGAAGCTTTTTGTTCTTTGAAGGCATTATACAGCCCCTCTCACAGAGTCCTATTTACTAATGTTGAATGAAGACAAAATAAAAAGATAAGCTGTTAACAAGTTGAATGAAATTCTTTCACTTATATCTTTCTCCAGTTAAGTAGCCACATCTTTCCTTTGTAAAGATGTGAATAACTGGGGCCTGAAAGCAGGTATATATGTTTTGAAGTACTTCAGCAGTTTTTACTCGAAAGTGTTCTGTTAGGTAGGAATGGAACCAGTAACCTCAGATACGGTCAAAACGAAAGTACTGACATTGTCAGCTATTGTGGATTAAGGCAGATGTGGTATCTTCTTTTGCTGGTAGAGAGTTACAGAACCCATTGAGGCTGGGGCTGTTGTGGCTTAGTTAGTTTTCTGTTCTTTCTGTGGTTAACTTTCGTAGTTCCTGGGGAAAATTTCCATGCACAGGAGAAATTCTGCTGAAGGTGTTTGTTGTCAGGTGTGAAGGAATCTCCAGGTTCCTGAACAGCCTTGATGTCATTAACTGTAGCAGCTACGTGTGGAAGTGCACTATGAGAAGCTGTCATTACTTCTGTCAGTTCTGAATCTTCCCCAGACCCCAGGTTCAAGCTGGAGAAGGAAGCTTTTTAAAACCAAAACCACAGGCCAATACACCTGGCACTGGTGCTTCAGATAAATAACTAAAAATAAGATAACACATCTCCTTTTCAAATGAGAAAGCATATGACAGTGTGAAAGCTGACGTGGCTGCATCCTTTGGGATTCATAACTTTTCTTCAATGCCTGCTGGCTTGGAAGTTGTCTGATTCTAATAGTAATGTAGTACTCAGTCCAGGAATGAGCTTGCTAAGTTGTGGTCCAAGTTTTCCTACTGCATGAGTGCAACACATGGTGCATGTCCATCAGCAGATGGCTTCTGTGTGGGTATAGAATGCATCATTTGTGCAGGAGTGAGCTGCACGAGATGGGGCATTTGCTAGCAGGTATCCAACAGAGGTGAAAGAGTACTGCTGTGAGAATTATAATGTTGCTGTTTCCTCAGGTTTTGGGTTCAGGGTAAATCCTGCTGCTACATATACTCACTGTGAGATTTTAAGCAAAAGTTTGAAGTTTACTGCCTTGGGGTTACTTTTGTTCTTTACCAAGTCTGTAGTGCTGCTGGCAATTGCTTATTTAAACCCCAAGAATTTTTATGCTACGTGATTAAAGCCATGGTAAAAAATAAAATATTCAGAATGCTTCTTGCATTGAGGAAGCTATCCATGTATCAGTATTTCATCAATATGAATTCCTTTCTGCAAATCCAAGAAAATGTTTATTTCTTCACCTTATGCATAACACAGGTAAATGGGTTGCCCTAAAACTTCCAAAGAATCCAAGTGAAACGAGCTGTGTAAACTTAGAGAAGCTGTGTTTAAACAACTGAGTGAATTGGTAACAAAGTTACTTTCAGTGAAACTACAGTGTTAATCCGGCCCGGGGAACTTGAATAACCGGGAAATCAGACTGGCAGTGGAAAATGTTAAACTGTGTGGCAAGAAAGGCAACAGCAGTGTTCAAGAATTGTAATTTACATGAGAAGGTGTTACCAGTGATACCGAGAGGTGCTTTAGTCAGATTAGTCTCCAGTTACCGCAGAGACAGGTTTGCTATGGTGCTTTGGTGTCAAAGCTGGCTTAAGAAGTCTATGTGGGCAGGTTGCTGCCAAGTGGCAGAACATTCCTGCATGTCCCTTCCCCTTGTGCAACAGCTCTCTCCCACCTTGTCAGCCTTGGCTCCTTCCCCTGGGCAGGCAGGGCAGAACAGAGCATGCTGTGTCTCAGCAGGCACATGGCATTGATGCTCTTTCCAGTCAGGGTGTTGTACTGGTGCCTCAGCAAATTAATAATGGGTGAGTTCTGCCCACTTTGCCCTCATCTACCAGTAACTTCCCAATCATTTCTTGAAGTCAAAAACATACTGAGATTGCTAGAGATCTGTCATATTTGACCTAAATTTGGTAACTAGTCCAAAAGCATGGGAAAAGAGATGGCAAACAGTTCAATTGCAAAAGTTTGTTTTCTCAGGAAAAAAGTAGCTAAAAAGGCACAGTTTACATAAAAAGCGATACTATTGTTTTTAAAGCATTTTTTAGAGTTCCAGATAGTCATGAAGATGCATGTTACAAATAGGAATTGCCAGTGTGCAATAAGTAATTTGTCAAGATACACAGAAGGACATCACATAATTATAGGGACAAAAAAAGGACAAATGAAACTCTCTCAAGGTTCTTCTGTAAAGAAAATAACACAGACTATATTTCTGGATGTTGAAATTTAATTTGATTCTGTGGAGATGGGAGGGGCTCCCCCTCCTGAGATGCCCGATAGTCTTTTCTCTGTCCTGAGTGTTTAATTTGTTCATTGTGAAGACAACTGTCTTCAATGGGTATAAAAAATACACCACTGTCTTTCAAATATATATAAAACTAAGAAAAACTTTTCCCAAAATGCAGATTATCCATCTGCTTCATATTTTGAAAGATTCCTCTTTGACCAAAGAATACTTTATTCATTTTTTCTCAGTTGGGCAGTGAAGAGCTCATTGAGTCTCACTTGCTTGTTAGATTTTGAACACCTTATTTCAAACATTATGCTACAACAAATACCCAAATGCATGTTCGTGGTGTCTGCTTTAAGGGACAAATTCAAGATTCCCCAAGGTCTTGCCATTCAGGAATAGCTGTTCTGTTATGCCTTCATCTCCCTCTCTGTCTGTTTTATGCCTCCTTTATTTTTCCTGTTGCCTTTTGCTGTCTCAGGTGTCAAAAGTGAAGCTCAGCACAACTAAGGGCAGCACACCCATGGTGCCTTATACAGGGCACAATTAAGGTCAGGTGGTGCTAATTGAAAATTCATTAACCTGGGTGATTGGGAGAATGGTAATTTACAGACTAACACTTGCAAGAGATCAAGATTTCTGTTTTGTAATCTGAACACCTTGATTTAGTTCCAGACCTGTTAATATTTTTGCCTTCCAGACCTAATGTGACAGGCAGAGGCACACCCCATGTTTGTTGTAAAATGACTGTTTATTGCTTCTGACTCTAATCCTTTTGATGGAGTTCTGCACATACAGACACTGCACACCTGTGTTTAGAACAAAGCAATATGCAAATGTGCTCTTCCTGTGCAGAGGAGCATAATTGGGCTTACTTACTGCAAAGTATCCTCTAATAAGGTATAGGTACGCAGTGTGGTCAGTCACTATGGTGGTGGTGTATTTCTAATGCATGTTTCTGTGCTGTGCACTGTGAAATTCACAACTTGGCTTGTAGCCAAAACACTTTGTATTAGGAGGATGTTTATAAATTTGAGTAATGCAATTGTCATTTTAATTTTTAAGAGGAATGTAGGCTTACAGCTTTTGAGAAACAACTTAACTTGAGCACAACACGAGTAGACTAAAATACTGCCTGCTGCTTTCCCATTGATCCTTCCATTAGTCAGCTTTTCCCTGTTTTTCCTTATTTTTTCTGTTTAACATATGAGTTGCATGTGTAACTTTCCTTTCCCAAGTTTACTTTGTTTTGCAGATATCTAAACATTTCCTTCTGGGGAAATTTTCTAGGAAAACTTGGCTCTTCTTCCTCTTCCCTATTTTCTCCTTGCCAGTCATGGATAGTAGAGCATGTGAAGGAAAAATATCTCAGTACTATTCCTGCAGAGCTTGCTCTCAAAGTGTTTTAGAGCAGTTCAGAATTTCTGCATTTTGTAACACTGAACAGTGTAAGGCCTGAACTAACAGATGTAAGGATTTGACATGCTCTGGGAGACCGTGTGTGGTTTGATTCCAGTCATACTGACCTGAGATGTCTACAGAGTCTCTGTCACGGCCTGGAGTGCTCTGGGGGGGCTCTGGTTGGGTCATTACACTTGCCCAAAGCAGGCCAGTAATTCTCACTGGATCCCACTGCCTGCCTCAGGGCAGTAACAAGGCCAGTGCATTTTCCCTCTGACAGCAGCTTCACTTGGAGCAGAACTAGCTCCACTGATTTTTGCCAGCTCTCCTCCCAGGCTGCCCCCGTCCCCTTGCATGGTCCAGGCTTGTCAGTGTATGGAATTGTCTCTTGCTCCAGTGTTTTGCTAATAATTCTTGCATGCTGTAATCTGCCACTTAATTTTTAATGTTGGGCACATTTAGACCTTCACTTTATAATCTCTTTGTCTCTTTCTTTCTCTCCCTCCTACCCTCTCTCTTCTTTTTCTCCCTTTCCACTTTCACTAAAAATCCCTTCCCCATAGGCCCGAGCGGAGCCTGCAGGTCGGCCCTTCGTGTCTGTCGCAGCCCCCGTGTCCCCGCAGACGAAAGCGGTGACGCC
>NW_005054298.1:22870344-22870733 GCF_000277835.1 Geospiza fortis | reverse complement strand
CCCCCACCACCGCCCCCCACACCGGGCTCGGCCATGGCACAGCTGAAGCCGGCACCTTGTGCCCCCTCTGTGCCGCAGTTCACGCCGCCACCACCGCCACCCAAGATACATCAGGTCCAACCAAATATAAGCCAGGCCACTGTTGCCTCCTCGTTGCCACCACCACCTCCTCCTGTGCCTGCTCCACCACCACCCCAGGCACCCCCAAAGCCTGTAATGGCAGCTCTGCCCCCTCATCCTAGTGGGAAGGCAGCATCACCAGGGGGGGTCACACATGTCACTCCCCCTGTGACTGCAGCCTTGCCCCTTGCATTAAAAAAACAACCAAGTGTCACTTCTCCCCAGGTGCCTCCTCTGCCCCCAGCCCCTCCTGGCCCCACTCCCCACGC
>NW_005054298.1:22862628-22870315 GCF_000277835.1 Geospiza fortis | reverse complement strand
CCCCCCCCCGGCCACGGAGCCCCAGCCTCTGAAACCCCTTCCACTGAGTGTGGCTCCACAGTCGCCTCCAGCAGTGAAGGCAAAGCCCAAATGGCAGCCTGCTCCAGCTCCTTCACCAGATTTCCCCCCTCCTCCACCAGAGAGCAGCTTAGTGTTTCCTCCTCCACCTCCTTCCCCAGCTTCCTCTGCAGGTTCTCCCCCGCCTGACAAATCAGGGTCTCCAGTAAAAAAGGCCGGCAAGACATCAAGCCCCGGAGGGAAGAAACCACCTCCAACACCTCAACGCAACTCCAGCATCAAGTCCACAAGCTCCGCTGAGTACCATGAGTCCAAGAGGCCTTCAGTGGACCGCCTTGTCAGCAAATTTGCACACTCCCCAGAGCCATCAGGATCTCCTTCCAAGGAGTCATCGCCTCCTCCAGCCCCTCCAAAGCCAGGAAAACTCAACCTTTCTGGTGTGAGCCTGCCCATTGTCCTTCCACAAGGGGGGATCCCAGCCAAGGCTTCTGCTCCGAGTGTGTCTGGAAAGGAACCTGTGGTTGAATTCCCTTCACCACCATCCGATTCAGACTTCCCACCACCACCCCCTGAAATAGATCTTCCTCCCCCTCCAGTAGAAATTCCATCTGTGTTTTCAGGCAACACCTCCCCAAAAGTCGCTGTTGTAAATCCCCAGCCACAGGTGTGGTCAAAACCATCTGTGAAAAAAGCCCCACCACCCACACGGCCCAAGCGGAACGACAGCACCCGACTGACACAGGCGGAGGTTGCGGAGCCCCCGGGGTCAGCTGGCCCACAAGTGCCCACCTCACCCAAGTCCAGCCTTAGCGTTCAGCCGGGATTCCTGGCAGACCTCAACCGGACGCTGCAGCGGAAATCCATCACCCGGCACGGCTCGCTGTCCTCCGCGCGCATGTCCAGAACGGAGCCCACGGCCACCATGGACGACATGGCCCTGCCTCCGCCCCCACCAGAGCTGCTGGCTGACCAGCAGAAGACCAGCAGCTTTGGGGGCAGTCATATATCTGGCTATGCAACATTACGGAGGGGGCCGCCCCCCGCACCCCCCAAAAGGGATCAGAACACCAAGTTGTCACGGGACTGGTAGTCAGTCCCCAGGGCCAGTGCTCTCCATGACTTGTGGGCTGCTCTGTGATCGGCCAGCCCGTGATCCCGTGCATGTGGAGAGGATGTGGGGATGTGGATGATAGCCCCATTAAAAGAGGTGATCTCAAACTGCAGCTATGGCTAAATGTAAAGACATTCCCCTTTTATGGCTAGGTTAAGAAAGATGGGGGGCTTAGGGGTGTTGATACTTTATTGGGAAAAGTGGGTAGAGAGGTGTTGGCTTCATTCTTTCAGTTTCTTTTACCCTTCTTATGGATTGGACCAAACCCCCGTTTTCTTTGTTTTTCTGCATTTAGGGGAGGGGGAGGGAGATAATTTTTTTGTAGTGTCTGTCCACGTGAGACATGTTTGTGCATGTATAATAAGTGTAGGTATATAATATATTGTGATATATTTCGTCGCAATTATAGAAGATAACCAGAATGTTTTTGTAGAACCGTATTTATTGTTTTCAGTCAGTATATTATCTGGAATCGGACTCTAACTGGTCAAATCTTACCATAAACATGGAGATGTAGGGGGCACTTTAAAGAAAGGAAATAAAAAACCCAAACCCACGAACTTCTCAGCAGTTTGTGGTGGGTAAATTGTGCAAAGCTGAGGTGTTCGGCTGGTAACTGTATGTTGTCCATTGATTGAAAAGTACAGATGCAACATACCAAAACATTCTGGTCATAATACTACTGAAAATGAGTATGTTCAGAGGAAAGAAATAGATTTTATATATAGTGGGCTGGAGTGAAATATATTTATACTATAAAGAGCCTCCCCCTCCTTTCAAATAGTTTAAAAATATACACTGATAGAAATTATTTCAAACTTATTTGTCCATGCAGTTAAGTAGGATAAATATATATTATTCCAAACCATTATGCATTCTAACTGATAATAGGCTCAATCATTTGTTTCTGTGGCTCAAGATGAATATATTTGTGTTAACCCCTTCTGAAAGCTGCCAGGACTCCTGCAATTGAAAATCCTGCCAATCCCCAAGGCTGACCGACGCCGATCCGTGAGCTGTCCATGTAACTCTTACCCTGAATGAACAGGTAGGTTTCTGTAGAAAGCGCTGTGTGCTCACACAGGCATGCACTGTCTCACCTGCTCTGGGCCTGGTAAGAGGTAGTGTGTTCAGAAAAACAAGCGTCTGGAAATGTGTGAAGAAAGTGTTGTTTGTCATTGATTGGAAATTGTCAGGAAACTCCCTTCTGGAAAGAGAGAAGGGAGCAGCAATTTCAGGACAAGCAGAGTAGGAATTCTCTCTCTTTTCTTTGACCTGCCAGAGACTGTGACCAGTGCATTAACGTGTTTATTACAAAGTTGCACTTCTAGCAGTCAAGGAAGAGGACTGGAAATAAAACAACCTTAAAGAGGCAATAACATTTGCTAAGAATTTCATCTAAGGGCCCATATGAGTAGAAAACAGACTATTGCTTTCCTTGTTTTTTTATTAGTCACCGATTTACAATCGGTCACCACATCAAGCATGACAGTCCTTTTTCTTCAGTAGCTACTTCAGTAGCTTGATTGTACACTCTTACCCACAAATTCAGACCTTGTGATAAGGTAGTGTAAGTGGTCTTCTGTATCATTGCACATCCCTTGCAGGGTGGTGGGACACAGCCTTTGTAAAACAACTAAAATACTTGGACTGTAACTACCCCATCTTCAGCTGTTACAGCTTCCCTTGTCAGCATGGGGATGTTGTCAATACATAGTGTCAACAGGCTCATAGGGCAAATAATTCCACTGTTTGCCTACTTTTTCTCCAAAAGCAAACTTTAAATGCTTTGTTTTTCCCAAAGAATGAAACAAAGACAGCAGCTTGACCTGGCAGTATCTGCTCATGTGTAAAACCAATATAAACTAATCTTTCATTAAAGTAATTCAGGATGATACATTTAAGAAATATTGTGACAGTGTCCCCCATTCCCTTTTTTTAATAATGTTTTTTTTTTAAGTCCAAATAATGAAATAAATGTCTTTGTGAATATTTTATGAATAGAAAAAAAAAGTTTTGCTAATTTGAGGTGGAAAATTACACATCTATAACTATATAGTTTTAAATAGGTGCATCATGAAAAGAGAAAAATTAGTGGTGCTGTCTCTGCTGAACTGTTTCATATGATTTTTTTAAAATCTGTTTCAGCACCTCTGGAAATTGTTTTAATATTTCAGACTAGATTTTTTGAGCAATAAGAGTATATACCATTATGTGCATTTTTAAAGCACTGCTATGGAAAGGCACTTTTTTGTATCTTTCAAATTGTTCACCAAGTTTTGTTTCTACTATTTTTGTGCTTACAAAGTGTCCTTAAAAGCATTTGCATTGTTATTTTAAGCATGCTCAGTGTAGCTGGTGACTAACTTCAGAGGAGAGTTGTTAAGCTATACTGCAGTTCATGGGTGCTGTAATTTTCACGTTGCTCCTGCTGCTGTGTCCCGTGCGCAGCTCCTGGGGCTCAGACACACCAGAGGGCAAAAGGTGCTCGCTACAGCTGTAACTGCTGGGCCCTTCGCCATGATGGGGAGGTGGGCACATTCTCCTGCTCCTGGCAACATGTGCTCCCAGGTGAGAGCAGTCAGGGAATTCTGCTTACCCCATCTGCTTTTCTTTTCCCAAGATGGCCTCACTGGTGTCTGTCAGTTCCAGCCCTTTTACTGTAGTTCATTCAGTGCGGGTACCTCTGAGCTTTGGACTCTGCACATCAATGTTTTGAGTGCAATTTCTTCAGAGGCATTTCAGCTTTGTTCTCATTTTCCTGTGGCCGCATTTATTTCCCCGGTATCTCTCCCTAGACAATTAATCCATGCTTACTACTGCAGGCTGCCCACAGCTTGCTGGGAGACAGTTGTGCAGCTCCTAAGTCTGCAGCAAAAAGAATGAATGTCAGCAAAGGTGGCACCCTGTATTCCTTCTAGTTAAGAGTTTCCTTCCTAAGGCAGTAGTGATGCAGTGAGTGGCTGCTGCTTGCTTTCTCTCAGCTGAGCATGGAAATTTGGCTACAGTGTGGTTCAGACAACCTGGTTGCCTTTTCAGGTTATGAGATAGATAACCCCCCATTGTAACTTGCTTTTCCAGTATATTTACTGATTTTGTGACAGTGAATATTTACATCTTATTTTGCAAGTAAGTTGTTTTCCCCCATGTGCAGTCATCTCATAATTGCACCATTATATTTATTAAATCAGAAAATTAAGGGGCTGGATTTCAGACACCCAAGAAGAGGTTTCCTGCTACAAATACGGGCAGTAATACTTTTGGCAGTTTTAAAATGGGCATGTGAAGGCTGAGTGTTCATACTCCAGACACAAAAGTGCTTTGATCCCAAAATGCAGAGTGTACAGCTGTAGTTGCATTTCATGAGGCAGAGCACGGGCTGGCCACTTGTTAAGGTGGGTCAGGGGACCCTGCTGCTGCAAGGGCACCTGAGAGGGCTCAGCTGTGTTCAGTAATCTTTTCTACATTCAATCTTCATTTCCCCTCTGCTCTGCAGCCTAGCATCCACCTCTGAGTACCAGAGCCCTGCTCAGCCAGGTGTCTGTGCCTGCAGCCCAGGTGTAGAAAGCAGGGAGCTATTCTCAGACACTTATTTCACCATTCAGGTGTGGGGAGTTGCTTTGAAAGGGAAAAAACAGGCTCTTCTAGCAGCACTAAGCTTAGATGAGAAATTACTTTTAAAACTAAAAGAAATCACAGGTTCTAAACAAACAATAGGTAACATGTTTCAGGTGGCTATGCTAGGGAGCCTGTTTAGTCTTTTAACATCTGTAGCTGGGAGAGGAAGTTAGGCACAAGTGTCTGAATCATTCTCTTACTTTCTATGGAAGAGGAAGTTTCCTGCTTCACCCTGCACAGTGGTTTCCTCCTGTGGCAAACCACCCTTGACTGCTCTGACTTGGTGATGACCTCAAAGCCAAAGAGCTCCTCTCCTGAGCTTACTCTGAACTTGTCTGCAGGGCAACAGTGAGTGACACATCAGGGAAACAAAGTGCTGGTACCTGGATTATTTGGTTTCAGGTCTGAGGGGGGAGGAAGCAGTTTTTTCAACAAGTGCATTTTAACATTTACTGGGCTTGCACATTTAAAGGTTTTCTGATTCCTTCTTTCTGTGCCCTTAGGCAACCAGATAAAACATATCAGCTCAGAGATAAAGCGTGGCCAGTCTTCCTCTCACTTAAAATTCTTTTTCCACAGTTTAAGGAACCAAAAGTGCCATTTCAACAGCAGGAGGGCAAAAAGAAATTTTCTGCTTTTTACAGAAAACAGCATAGAACCAAATTGTTTTGCTACAGTGGTACTATCGCAGGTAAATTTGTTTCTTATTCAAAATAAGATTATAAGTGGATCCTAATATGAGTATTATTTCAACTAGTGTCATGTTAAAATCAGTTGCACTCCAGAAAAGCAGTATGAATTCCTGGCAGAAGGTAGTGAGGATGAAGCCAGAACATGGGAGTTTGGTTGTTTGCTGGGGTTTTTTTCCTTACAGCATCACTAAGGTGTAAATTACGTACTCAGTCGCACAGTGCTCCTCAGCTGCAGGTGAGTCTTACTACTTGGGGCCCATTTGTGGCACCTGGTGTTGAGCTCTGCATTCATTCCCTTGCACCACTGGGACAGACTCCAAACCAGAGAGGTTTTAACACTACAAGGGATAGTTTCTCTTGGATTTTTTGCCACATGCTGGTGGGGTTTTAAGCTTTATTTTGGAATTCTGAGTTTCTCTAAGCTGAGTAATTTTCCTTTCTGAATTTTCTTTCCTTCAATTAAAAAATGCCCATGAAAGGGAAAAAAAAAAACAACCAACAGGGTTTTGTTGCAGGGGCAGCACTCACTAATACGTGACACAGGCTTGGTCTAGTTGTGAGAAGTTTAAGACACTAAACTGCAAACGAGATGAAAAACACAGGCTAATTACTCTAACTGCTACTAACCAACCACGGGAAAAGTGACTTGGGTGATGATCATTTGGTGCTCTGAGGCACTCGGTGGGGCAGGGACTCAGTGAGCTGTCTGCTCAGCAGATGGATCTTGGGTAAAGGGGAGGTAGAGAAGGTGGTAGAAACTTGGAGGAACAGGAACTAGTGCTGTAGAAATGAATGAGAAGGACCTTCAGTAACAGATTGTGAACACTACCCCCCCCTTATTTAAATGCTTGAAGGCAGCTTGTCTTTTAGGAGATTTTGGAACTCAGCTGGTTGTTATAGTGGAAAATAATTTCCTTCCAGCTTTCCCAAGATGCCAAAGATGCATTCTGAGCTAAATTCCAGGTATGCAGATATGTGTACACCAGTCTCTTGTTGCCAGGGTTCTCATACTGCTGATCTCTAGCAGGTGTCTGGTGAGAGAACAGGGTGCCACTCTTGGATGTTGTGTGTCCCTTGCCTTTAACCAACATTGGGAACTGGGTACACACTTGCAAAGGACAGTCTAGCAAACAAAGCTGTGCCTATGGCACCCTGCTGGCTGATTAGGTGCAGCACAATAATGCTTGTACTTCTAAAAGAAAAACTAAATGTTTTGTCATAAGTTTCAATTGGATATCTTAGGCCTCCTAGTGGACTGCAGTGGACCAGAAATGAACTGAAGTAGCAGTCTGGTTTATAGCTTACACTAATTGTTACCAGTCACTGGGAATATTCTGTATAATGCTGGAGATGCAAGTGTAAGAAGTGTCATTGCAATGATGATATGTCTGTGCAGCAAACTTGTGCTGAGTGCTGTAAATACATTCATGTTTACTGCTTTAAAAAGAAAATTGCACATTTTATCTTTCAATGGGATTGCCTCCCCTCTTCTTCCCTTTCCAAACAGAAAAGAAAAAAAAATCAAAGCTCTTTTAGACTGATAGTGTCAGGTTGGGGGGAGCTTTGCCATATTATAAATATATATAAATATATGTATAAATATACTTTTTTAAGCATGAGAGAGGACAAAAGAAATACTACATTATAGAGTACCCAATATAGATCATTATACAATGGAATATGCACAATTCAATAAAGATGTAGTTAAATTTAATACTCTGTTTTAATCCTCTGTCTTGCAATTTTCCTTTTTCATGAGCTCAGACCCACACTGTGTTTTCAGGTCATCAGTGGTTCCTCTCAGTGTGAGTCAGGGAGGTGATGGCCTACAGCTGTACGCCATTCCTGTGCTCACTCCCATGGACACTGCTGCTATTCCTTTGCACAGTTCTGTCTGCTGTGCAAAGCTGGCTGGACCAGCCAGGCACTGCACACCAGTTAACAGGGCTGAAGAGGACCCCGTGGGAAGGCTCCCCTTTCCCATCTGCTCCTTGCTCGGCCTTGCAGAGTGCTGGCCAGCTCTGCTCACACGGAACAGCTGCTGGCTGGTAAGTGCTGCTGTGGCCCTGCTCTGGGGGCTGCAGGAACCTGCCTGGGAAATGCTCTCAGCCTCACCCTGCAGCCCTCAGCAGCAGAGGCTTGAGAATGACATTAGTGAGTACAGGCAAGGGGCAGTCCCACAGAGGGAGAAGAGCTGCTGAAGGCAGCAGATGCCAAGGTTTGTACCTTTACTGTGGCAGTGCTGTGC
>NW_005054298.1:22830902-22862618 GCF_000277835.1 Geospiza fortis | reverse complement strand
AGAGCCACAGTCCCTGGCCCTGGTGCGTTGAAGTGTGGAGCCAAAGACAAGAAATGTGACACGCTGTGGCACGCTCACAGAACACATGAAGTGTGCTTTGTTCTTTTTATTTAGGGCTCATAACAAGAGGGTTTAGTACACAGCAACAATTAATTCCAAGTACAATTAAAAAAATTTAAAAATTGGGTTTTTGCACTCACTGGAAGGTGGTTCAAATGGCACACACACTAAACGTTACTGGCGGCATACAGCTCCCCAGAGTCCTGTGGGCTTGGTCATTTACAGTGGGCTCTGCATCCATCCACTGCAGCAGCAGTGCGAAAAGCAAAAGCAGAGTGTGCTGCTCCAACTGCAAACCAAAGGGGGGGTATCTGCTTTCAGAAAAAGTGCATGGACAAAATCCATGTTAGACACTGACATCTCCAGAGAATTCATAGAAACTACTTGTCCATGCAAGTTGCAAAAGACACTTTTTCAAATGTGAAAAGAAGCACTTGTTCTTTACAAAAAAATCTTGGACATGTCAGCACTTACTGAGGCGCTGTAATGGAAAAAATTTGTACATAGCTCTTCCTGTTAGTCAGTAGTGGTAGGATTCTTCAGAGGTGTAAAGAGAAACTGGAATAAACGTACTGCACCCATTTCAGCAGGGTCCTGGGTGTAGGCTTACCTCTGGACAGCAGGCCCCTGCTGCCATCACTGTCTTGTAATATGTCTTGTAATAAGCACAGGTGCTAATAAAGTTTTGGTACATTTAGAGTACCAAAAAAACCCCCAAACCTCTGCCTCCATTGGCTTTAGATTACACAAAACACATGGGTGGGGTTTTTTCCAGATGAAAGCAGCAGAACACCATGATTTGTGAATTATTCTTTTTAACAGCAGTTTTCAAACTGTGGCTGCATCAAGCTTTCAGCATGTCCCCATGGATGTGAGGTGGGGGTCTCGCTATGCTTTAACATCAGAAGTAGGTAAATAGGACTGTTACTGCACATTGACTTCAGCTACTGTGGGGGAAAATCCCCAACACAAACCACACATTGTTCCCTTCTTGTACTGTTCTGACCTCTTGTGTAAAAACCATTTTATCCACAAAATGCAGCTGTGCCAAATACTGGGAGATGCCAGAAACTGGGGAAGATGAATACACCTGTAAGCACAGTAAATTCTTGTAACTGGCACCCCAGAAGCTGTAGCCCAGGATCCTGCTGGTACTCGGTTTCCACCACCACCTCCCCTAGAGGTTAGTGTTGTAAATACTTGCCTTAGTGAATGCAACAGTGTTGTACCTTTTCTACTGCCACGGTTGCCAACACAGGTACTGAAGTCCCTGCATGGGGTTTGTAATACTGCCTGAAATGCTGCAGTGCCTTCACCAGTGACTCTCCATACTCTGAATGTAACTACTGCTCCTAGTAAAGCCACAGCACCACAGTCTGTCCAACAGCATCCTCTAAGCAGCTTCCAAAAAGGACCTGCAGAGAATACAGATGTCACCTGTTTTACAAAATGGCCTATTGCACCTCTGGGAGGAGAAGCTCTGCAAATGCTCCCAGTTTACTAAATCACATAAAGTTCCATCCTTTCCAGAAAAGAAAACATGGAAATTTTGCTCTATGCCTGGAGCCCACAGACATAACTAATAAAAAAGCAGGCTCGTTTCCAGCAGAGAAGTGCATCCACAGCATCTGTTAGGAGTAGTGGAAGTTGCTAGGAAGAGGACAATATTAAGTCACCATCAAGCACAGGTGGGAAGCACCACAGAAGTGCAACAGGATCAGTGCAGAGTCCTCTTCCACCTCTAGTCAATAATGTGCACATCCACAGCAGGCAGGCAGCCCACACACCCCCTCTGCTGGAAAAGGCTCCTCAGTCCTGCTGCTTCCTTGCTTTCTTTTCATGATCAACTGAAACACCCCAGGTAAAAGTGGCACTTTTCAGAAGCTGCATTACTGCCACTGTCAACTTTGGCTGTCACCAAGAACCCTCAGCAGCAAGAGAAGAAAATGCCCAGCAGCTGTGAAAGGAGAACCAACTGCTCTAGCAAGAACTAGCTGGGTCTAAGCCTTTCTGGCACCCACGGGTAAGCCACCCAGCCACACACCACAGGACCTGTGGTTCACACCAGCAGACATCTCCAGACACTCTTATGACATCCAACTGAACTATCTGCAAAGATAAGCTGAATTCCAGGAACATGGTCAGCCTCCTGACACACACACCAAGCTGTCATCTACCTCAGGGCCAAGCCACACCTCTTGCCCTCCAGTGAGAGCCATGGCTCTTCAGCGCCTCTGTGTCTGTGTCTAACCAGTCAGACCATCAAGTGATCCAGCATTGCTGCAGCTCTCTGCTGCCTGCTCCAGCCACTGCACCTTGGACATGCCCTCAGGACACTCAGGCATAGAATTTGCTGGTCACCCCTCCTGCCCCTCTCAGCCCTCTGCTGCAACAGCTGAGGGGAAGGGGAAAAGGAGGGGAAAGAACTGGTCAGACACATGCAACCTCAGCTCTCTCTCTTTGGCTGGAATGAAGGCACCAAAATGAACCTGCTTCAGCACTAGATGTGGACAGACTCAGTCAGACCTCCTCTCATCAGGCACACAACAGAGAGGCAGCTGTAGTTAATAGCTTTGTCCCTGGTGCCAAGAGGAAGGAAGAAACCTTTGATACACAGCAAACCAAGGCAAAACACACCGCTAGAGGGTGCTGAACAATTTCTGTGCACAATGAAATCCGCTGGCTGGGCTAAGGCAGTTCTCACAAAGGGAGAAACATCTACATTTTGGCCATTCAGCACTCTTTGGGCTATGCTGGAGTGTCTCCTTCCCCCACCTCTCACGCATACACACTCCCGCTTCAACAGCCTGTGATGCAAAACACCATGAGCTGTGGCAGCAAAACTCTGCAGTGAAGAGATGTTGTGCACCTTATTTAAAATACTGAGGTGTTTCTCCCCCAGCCCCCCATTTGCCACCCCCTTTTAAAGTAAACCTGCAAATTAAAAAGGGGTGGGGAAGAGAAGGTTTTGGACAAGGAGAAGTACAAGGGACAAAACCGGAAACACAACCCTCACTGACTTTACTAGCATGCAGTCTATGTAACATTAATATACAAAGCCTGTTTACCTTGGCCTGGTCTATGACCATTACATCACATCATCCCCAAACAAGCAACAGAATTAAAATCTGTACAAAATAAAAATATGCATAAAACTCAACAAATTTCTTTACATTAGTACTGTATAATAAAGCATAAAACCAGCAGGAGGTGACCCAGAAATTCCATCCACAGCAGTTCTTGCAGGATAAACAATTCCATGTTCTATCAGCAGGGACCACACTAACCCCTGGCCCATCAGACCAAAGCTAGTTTTTCAGGAGCTGTCACACAGCTGGCCTGAAAGTGGAATCACTAAGGGTTTTGTAGCCTCATCTTCTGTGCTCTGCAAGCATTCATCTCACACTGCTCTGCTCTCACAACACAGAAAGCTTGCAAGAGGAAAAACCAGCTGACTGAAGAGAAAGTATCACACACACAGTGGGAGTACACACTACCCCACCCACCTGCCAGAAGTGCTCAAGCACCAGCTCTTGCTCAAACTGGGTTAAGACATGTTTCACTAAAGTGTGACCTGCCAGCTGCAGCTTGGGTGCACAGGCAGAGGTTCAGCTCTCACTTAAGAAATCATTAAGCTGCCCTAACGATGCATTTGAGCACTGTGGGCTCAGTTTTTGCCACAAACATATCCAAGGCAAGAGAAGCCAGGAAACCTCTGATACTCCTGGAAAACACAGCTGCCCTGTAAGCACCAAAGGCTTGTGAATGCTGCTGTTGAATCACCTTTGCTAGAAGCACCACCTCTCTGTGCCAAAAGCTTAGACCTGCCCAATGACACTAGACACAGTTACTCCAGTGACTGCACAACCAGTGGTTCTGGACTTGCTTCCACAGAAATGATGGGCTGAGGGAACTGAACATGGCTGGTTCTCTTGCTGCAAGAAAATTTTTCAGAGAGTAAAAGGCTTGAAGGGTATCCGTTCTGGCACTCATCCCAAACAATGCTGTCAGCTTCCAGAAAGAAGACAACATGTGGACTAGCAAGGGAGAAAGCGACTTCTATCTGCACACAAGTTTCTTCAAAGTTGTCCTTCCTGCAGACTTTAACCAAGCCAGTTTCTTGTGCACTGTCACAGGAGTTCCACAAGCTCACAGCAGGTGATCACATTCCTCCATGGCCTACAAACACACCTATTTGTTTGTTCCTCTTGCCCTCTGAGCAGCTATGGCACCTCCCTGTGCAGGCTGGCACCAAATCTGCACCTCCATGCTGATACTGCATTAACTACCAAGCAAGGGGCTGGGTCAGTTACCTGTACTGGTGCCAGTGCCATCACACATCCAGCCCTGCTCTCCTGTGCACTGCTCTTTTTTAACACCAGCCTCTCCAGCTGCAGCACTCTCTCACCTTGGACAAGCTACTCTTGCTACCAGCTTGGTACCAGAACTTGGCCAGGTGACAGTCTAAAGATGCCCTTGCCCAAGAGGCTCTCAATTTGCAGGCTAATAAGACTTAAAAGGAAATTTAATTAGTTAATGCATGATATTTACCCACAGGTAACATTTAGATGTTCCTAAGGGCAGATGAGTATAACCATCACTTACAGTGATCTGCTGTGTACAATCACTGAGCAGAATTGTTAACTGAGACTAAATTAGAAAGCCAAGTATCATCACAAGGGGCTACAGAGACTTCACTTGGTATTACTCCACCCCAAGCCACCAGTACAGCTCAAAATACCTGTTATAATAAACAATGGAGAGGGCTAGGGGAAGAGCTAGGACTACTACTAGTTACTGCTTGGATTTCCATGGGAAACCAGTACACACAACAGCCCTTTTTGCTTCCACTGAAGAGAATTTGGCAACAGACATGAAGACGACAATTGCCGTTTGTCCTGCCTCTGCACAGGGCTCTCACAGTACATATGCAAATCTAGTTGTCAAGTACAAAATAGCCAATTTACAATACCTGATTGGATTTTTAAGATTATATTGTGCATAAAACTAAAGTTGGGGGCAAGTTTCTCTAGTGCAAGCAGGCATGAGTAGATTTGAACCTTAGACCACACCCCCTAGAGTTAATCCTCAGACCCCAGGAGGACCTGTAAACTTTGTTTCACCTTCACCATCAACGGCATCTGTGAGTTCTGTTTGAACCAGCAGCAACCGTGGCAAGGAGCTCGCTGTGGAGAGGAGCACAGTTACATCAGTGCAGAACACAAAACAAGTATGTGGCATTCAGAAGATGAGAAATGGGGGTGGGGATCCTCTGGGCTGCAGCCATCTGAATTGTCTAAACTGAAAGGTGAGTGAATGAAAGCCGGCTCTGTGTGCCCTGGGTCAGCCTACGTGTGCAGAGCAGCTGCAGAAGTGTGTATGCTAAGGAAGTATCCAGCTATCTGAAAGGCAGTTAGAGGAACGTCTCTGTGTAGAAATCCCAGTGTTTGCTAGCACATGACTGTTCTTCCAGCTGCACAGGAGTGTAGTGTAGAAACAGGAGGGATGTCCACTGGCCAGTAACCTTCACCACAAGCATCCAGGACATCCCCAGTGCCAGGCACTGCTTCCAATGGTACAGTACCATGAGGGCACACAGAACTCCTGAGACAAATCCCAAGGCCTGTCAGAAGTCAGAATTCAAGTGAAGTATGAGCTAATCAACAAGTTTGTTACATCTGAATGGGTCAGCTTAATTCAAAGTCAGATAGCTCAGGATAGCCTCTGCTGGCAGCTGAAGAGCCATTTGTTCAAACAACTCAAATCACTATTGTCTTATCATGAGGGGGAAAAAGAAAAAAAAAAACAAACCAAACCCAAAAGAGTGGTTGTTACAATTATCCTTCATTCAGTTATACTGGATGGGGCCCCAGAGGCTGGTGGAGCTCTGGTAAGCCCTGACAGCTCCTGCAGCAGGAGATGCAGTGTTCTGTCCTCTGGTCTTCACTCTGAGTAATGCATGATCGACTCCACATAGTTCCCTGGGAACAGCCCCGTCACTCCATTCATGACCCCCTCATACCAGCCATCATCATTTTTCTTGATGACGTAAATGATGGCACCTTCCTGAAACGAGAGCTCATCTTCCTTGTCCTTGGTGTAGTCATAGATTGCCACCACTAGGAAAGAACAGAATGTGAGTGTTAGGAGAGCTAGGGGAGGAGGAGGAAAATGCAGTCACCCTCCCTCAGGTAGGCCCTGCCTCACCGTGTGCCAAATGACCTGCTGAGAGAAACAGTTTCTTCCGCCCCCTTTTGTACAAGCTCACACTTTGAAGCACATGAGCCAGGGCTCCTTAAACTCCTCTATTATTACTATTTCCAGACCCACCAGAGGAAGTGTCCAACTGTATGATAAACTTTTGGTGTGGAATGATACAGCGAGGTGGTTGTGAATCCCCATGGCTGTGACCACTCAGAACTATTGCTACGTGTGCTAAACCAGATCTCAGCACAGAAAAGAGCAGGAAAACATGGAAGAGGGAGTGTACCAAGAGCTCAGTTCAGGCCACAGTACGAGTGAGCCAAGGCTGACATCCCACACCTCCATCTACTTTAGCCACTTCCACATTTAAATCTCTAAAGGGTCATGTGCATCTCCATATCCAGCAGCCACTTCCAGGGACACAGCAACAAGGTGGGCAAGTCCCTGTTAGAAGCCACGAAGAAGGAAGGTGGAAATGTACACATAGTATATCAGGACATTTTTCTTACAGCGGCAGAATATTTTAGTGATGGCACAAAAGCTGTTAGGTAAGGCAAAGAATTTGGACAAAGCATTGGAAATATTAAATAGAACAGTCCTGAAATGCCAGAAAATAGACATAACATTGATAACATTTTTCCAATCTCGGTGCTATCGTCATGTGTTTCATAGAGAAAGTTAGCTATGCCAGACTCTTGAGTACTTTACCAAATAGCATCAGTCACTGCTTTGAGAACTTGCCAATGAAACATGCAGTGCTGCCACTAGGGAAAAAAAAAGTATGTTGGACAGGGATCCTAAAATCTTGTGCTGGGGATAGATGGAAAGATACTCTAAAGTAAAGCAAGGATTAAAAATTAACAGCATGTGTTCATAAAACCACTGTCCAAGAGTCCTACTAAACTCATTATTTGTTCCAAAAGAAAAGAGGTCATTTCCTTTTTGAGGGAGCAAAGAAATCAACACAAACCAACACTAGGGAAACCTGGATTCAGAAGAGACTATAAAATATACAGATCAATCCCAGTGGAAAATCAGAGTATGCAAAGAATTTTTTTTTTATCATGTGACTAGAGCATACTTTGAAAACACATATTGTTAGCTCTACAATTGTGCCAGCAGTTGTGAAGTGACTTATTCTGTACAAATAATTCTAAGCAAACAAAACACCAATGGAGAAACAAGTATGACTTTTAGCTTGAAAAACAAGTGTATGAACATGTGATGCATTCAATTTAAGTCCTTCAAAATTCCTTTTTAAGGGTTCTGAAATTTCTTCCTCGAGTCACTGTGCTATTTTTCTTCATTCTCTTGATGACAATAATAATTATCAAGGACCACGGTAAGTTACAATTCCTTTCTTTCTAACTTTTGAGTGTACTCTAGTTCCTTTGGATACTGAATGGATTCACTATTTCATGATAACAAGAAGGAAACTCTTCCCTAAATTTGTGAAGAAAATTTGCTTTTTGTTCAGCCTCATAAAATTTACCTGAAGCCTGGTTTTGTTTTTACATCACCACTGCTTCCTCCAGTATATTATTTGTGTACTGGCAACAGTCCTCTCTCTAAAAGGCTGTTTAATCCCTCAGTCTGTAGTCCCATCAGTTCAAGCTGTGAGCTTGTCACATACCCCGAGTTATGAGGAGGCCAGGCCAGCACCGCAAGAAAGGCTCCAGATGAGACAGGAAGCAGCAATACTGACTCAGGAGGTGGCATTCTGCCCTGTCAGACTAAGCCAGGGCTTCTTTTAGTTTCTGTCTGAATGTGTTTCAATGCAGTTACAAAAAACAGAATTACTCATTTAGGTTGATATTCTTCCAATGAGTGATCTTTGGTTCTTCAACAATTACAGAGTTTGGCTGAACTCTGTTATATCCAACTGACCACAAATGTAGGCTAGGCTGATTATCCAACTGGAATCTGTGAACACACACTTTCTCTAAGCGGTGAAAGTGCAATTTTTCCTTCTGGATACCCATTTCCATTCATCTGATTTGCAGAGCCAGGTCATTTTCTTATCTTTTCCTGCCACACATCCAGACATGGAGCTCAATAGACACTGCAGGTTGGCTGCTGCTATTACAGTCACGTGGCAGTGTCCTCAAGTTCGGCATCCCCAGTAACTATAGCCTACTGAACAATTTCTCATCTGTTCCAAGTGGATCTGCTACTCACTTCCACCCTCAGCTCTTAATGTTAAAGGTTAAATGTTAAACCTCCCACACTGCTTGACCCTCTACAGAATGGGGTCATATTGAATCCCATTCCAGTATACAGCAACTCTTGTATTTGACACCTCTTTGGTGTCCCAGCTTCTGTTGCAAAGGTCATCTAACCCTAACCCTATAAAGTGCTCTCATATGAACTTAAATAGGAGAATGGTCATATCAAAAGTAAAAGTACAAATCCTAAGAATTGGGAATTCTACTTATTGGGGGTAAATGTGTTGGAAGAGCTACTTACTTTCATCTATTTTGTCCACTTTGAATCATGTGGAGCAGAATACTATTTATAGGAACTTAAGGAGTTGCCACAGGAAAAATTATTTTGCTGAATAAAGCATTTTAATTCCCAGCAGTATAAGCATACAAATTCTTTGAGTATTAAAGTCCTCTTTTAGTACAAGGTTTCTCATTAATTTTAAAGCTTCAAAGCTTGCTAGAAAAAACTCACAGCCAAGCACTTCTCTCCCAATTCCAGCAAAGCAGTCAAATCTCAAGACACGGGCTAAGTAGAGACATTCATGTAACCACAACAGAATCCACATGTATGTCAATATCTCATTTTTTCTGGTATCCTAAAACTACTATTTAATAGTTCTTCATATGCTGAAAGCAATTTTGTATTTTCTACTACTTTTAAAAGTGTTTCTAAAAACACACCAACCTTTTCGATGTTTTGGTCATTTAGTTTTAAAAATACAGATCAAAATTATGTTTTTGCACGTGTCTCTACATCAATAGAGACAATGTTTGGTTCCTTATACTTTTGTTCTCCACAGGAAACATTTTCTGACTAAAAGCCTGATTTTCTCCAGCTTATCTTTAAAGACTCTCCTTTACAGTTTTGCTATCCCTTGTGAGATGGAACAGATCCATGTCTATATGCACCTACATAAACTATTTTAGTTCCCAAGCTCCCACAGGAAAGCAGAACAGAACTATCATTCAAACATCATTGTTTCCTTCAATAAAAGTTGTTTCTCAAGGCATGTGGACACACTACCCCCCTGCCCTTGCATTACTATGAGAGACACTATAAACACACATCGGGGCCTCTTCTTTCTCTTTTGCTACTGACTAAAATGCTGTCATGCCAAAGTCTGGTATGAAGGAGTGTGGGCAGACTCCATGTGCAAAAGCAGGATGGCAGGAACACACACAAAAAGTTGTTACAAATACAACCCCACTGTCTCTTCCAGCTCCAAACCTACCCTTTTCTAAGTATGTCCTGGGTGCCCAGGGAGGGTCCTCCTCAGCATAGGGATCACTGTACTCCACCACAGCTGCTTCCTCCTCCTCATAATCCTCGGGAGGTGGGGGTGGAGGTGGAGACTCATCAAACACCGCCTCGTCCACAGGCGGTGGCGGGGGAGGAGTATCTGAAACTGAGCAGAAGTAACACCACAACCATGAAAATGTCTCTACAAACATGGCAGCTGCTTCAAGTAATACCCTCTAGCCCAGTTAATGGAAGTGGGACCAACAATTGTAACTTGTGAAAATACAGAGAAAGAATGACCAGGTACCTCCAATAAGATTATTTCTTTTTCCCACCCTTCACAATTTCAGACAAACTTGCAGAGGCAGTAGAGAATGAAGAATTCTGGCTATATACAAACAAATCTTTCATCAACTCAATTCAAAAGCCACATCCAGTAATAAAACATTGCACAAGGAAGCAGCAAACTTACTGTTTTCTTGAACTCTGGCCACAAATCCCATTAGTGGTAACTGTGGAGTTACCTGTAGGATGGAGGGGGGAGGAGGAGCAAGGGATGCTGCCACAGAAATTAAAAAGAGAGAGGCATCCAGTTAGAAACACAACAAAGCAGCAAACAGGAAAGTAGACATCATCACCACTCAGACAGTGCAGCAGGCTGCTAAGAAGCTGAGATAAAAAGACTGACATTCAAAGAAAAATGGCTCAGGTGGTTTAAGCATATTCCTAATCCTTTCTTCAAGGATATTTCTCTATTTTTAAAATTTCCAGCCCAGCTTTTTTTCATAACATTAAGAATCCATGCTGAAGCATTTTTCTAATTTGACTATGAGATTCCCTTAAGATGAAGTTTCTTACTACAGAATATAACACTTTAGGGACAGAGCTAACTAAAAAATGTATCAAGAGGATTCTCTGCCTATAATCTTCCCCCCTCAAATCTGATATTTATAGAGGTGACTAACAGCATCCATTAATCCCTAGTAATGGAAATGGATATATCTCTTTTTTTTTCAAGATGTAGGCCAAAACTCCCATTGAAAGAGGCAGCTATTTCAGACAAAACAGAAAAAGATGCCTTTTGAGAACTGTGCAGATCTGAAAGATACAACACTTCTGATCTTATTGACAGAACAGAGCACACTGTGCTGCTGCCAAACCACAGAGCCTGTTCCAGATGTGCTGCCTGATTTCCTCCCCACCTGACTTCTCTGCACTGAACTCTGAACAGCCTTTTCACTGGCACCAGAAGTGCTCTTTTTGTACAATAAGAGCTGCTTTGTACAATATATGTGAATTCCCAGTTAAAGAAGATGCTTTCAGCCAGTTGCAAATGCTGTAGTGCTGAACTGTGGTTTAAGCCTGGAATGCTAGTTTCAGTTACCTAGTTAAAACATCAGCTAACTAGTTTTATCAGAGTTTAGTATCACTTTGAATAATGCAGCAAAATTCTTTTGGCAAGTTGCAAGACGATTTTTCAGACAGCACACCTTAGGAGCAGCACAAATAATTTCTTGTTAGTATGTGGCATACAAAAAACATTTAATCATGTCCAAAGGGATTAAGGGGAAAAAAGAAGTCTATACTTCATGTACCAGTACATTTATTTAGCTACCAGACAGAACAAAATAAATTTCAGCATAATTCCAGAGGTAGTAAGAAAACTGACTGGTATGATGTAGCATTTTTCAGAATTAATTCACATTATCATAGCAAGAGAAAAGGGTTCTCCAACATTTACAACTTGTGCCTCAAAATTTCTTCTGTTTGCTCATTCCAGTAACATCTTAAGTACTTTGAATTTCTTGTCACTCACATTCACATTTCATTCAGAACCATACAGCATGAATGAAAAGACTAACAGCAACCATCCTTTTTGTTGCTAAAGTACCTCCATATAAAGTAAGTTCCATTATCTCACCATTTAATTGATATCTCTTGAGAAAAAATGGAAATGTATTTCTGATTACAGCTTCTTTGAGTCAAAATGATGTGACCTCAGAGTATTTATTCCTTCAAGTGTAACCACGATTGCTGTGAAAAGATTTGGTCTTGCACTTCTTCAAAGCAGTAAAAGGGAACTCAAATTTAAAGTCCTACTGAAAAGCAGTATTATTCATCAATTCAGCATTCTTGTCCCTGCTTTTTCAATTATATGCAGTAGAAAAGTGTTTCATTTCAAAATGATTCCTCTATTCAACATCATAAGGATTCATACAACTCATAGCTATCATAGGAGAGTAGCTCCAGTTTCCTTGGTCTCTTCAGTGTACTTTGTTCATGAGCTATCCATGGAGAAAAATAAATCACTCTAGACAAGCATGCCAAGCAAATACAAAAAAAAAAATTACAGGTTCAGTTTGGGTTGTGTAGTTCATTCACAACGGTGATGCTAACACTAGCTGACATAATTCCTTGAGTATCTTAACCCCTCAGTTTGTGCTTCAGTCCCTGCACTGTGCAGGGACTATCATAATATTGTCTCTATATGCTATATAATGACTCTAGCTCTGATCTCTAAGAGGCAATACAATAAATATTTTATTACTATTTTTTTAATTAAATGCATCAGAAAAACTTTACCTCTGCTGTATAAACATCATCTTAAACGTTTTTTCCCATTTTCCTTCCATACTGACCACTGATAGATTTAATACACAGCTCCTGTAAATTAATTCAGAAATGCTCAAGAGCACCTTCCACTAGGCTGCTTCAGACTGGTAAGAACTCAGCTGTACAGATGGGGTGGGGTGCAACCACCATCTCAACACCTGCCCAGATTCTCCCACCCAGTTTTTAGTCTGTGCTGAGCTCTATAGTGCTTAGATAATGATATCCACATTGCAATGTTAAAGCACTTGTTCGGTGGCTTGGCTGGCAAGAGTGGCTTTGGGGCAGACATATGCTGAGATCATTCAGAGTCTGCATTTCTTAATATTTTCTTTTCAGTTGTTAAAAAGGTCTCATCACAAAGCAGAAAAATTTTATTATCTTGAAATAGCTTTTAACAGAACAGGGCAATGCAAGTAACTTTCATGCTCCTGTCAAGTGAATAAACAAACATGACTAGGCCACCATTTAAAAAAAATGGCAATGGAAATAACAGTACTGGGTTATTGCCAAACAGCCTACAAACAACAAAAAAGCCATAGCTGGCACCCTCCTCTGCCTCTTGTAAGGTCTCTCTTTCCCCTCTTTTTTCTACCTCCCTTCAGAAATGCTGAGAAAAAATTGTGGCCTCTGTCCTGTCACTACTGACCCTGCTCCTTCCAGACACAACAGTGCCTCTGTTCTTAGGGCTTTCATCAATTATGCATGCTTGAGCATCCTCTCCTTTCAAGGTGAACTCCAAAAAAACCTTGGTTTAGTGTAACTGCAAAGCTAATAAATTCTGTATTCTGCTGGTATAGAAAAAAAAAGTCTCCTACTACAACTGCTTATTTATATTGTCTTAGATATGCCAGTATAACTGAAGTATTTTGTTTGTGATTTGCAGTTCAAATGACTAATCACCATAATCATTACCTTCTTTCTGGATACACAGACAACTGTGGTTATGCAATTTATTTTAAGTCTATTTGGCATCTTCTGTGATTACCTATTAACAATGTAATAGCAACTTGCAGAGAATTATCCCTTTGCTAAAGCAAAAAACGCACAGCAGTCGTTAAAAACTTTTTGGATATACTGAAAATCATCTTTATTGCAAAAATTGTTTTATTGTAATCCTGAAAGGTTTCTTTTGTTGTTATTACCCTTTCTTTCTTTCTTGCCTATTCCCCCCTTCAGCCTTCAATATGCACATAATGCATAGAAAATATGACCTATTTCAGGCAACTGGGCTACAATTTAGCCTTACGACTTCCTCCACTTCCCTGTGCCCAGCAGGACCATTCATTTCCATCTCAAGCTCAGCTCACCCTGCAGGGTAGCTCACAAACAGTAACAGCCAAACCTGACCAAACCCCTTAAATGCAGATTGCAGCATTTGACCTAATTCCAAGTTCAATGCTCAATTTAAAAAAAACAACCAAACCAACCAACCAAAAAAAACCAAACCAAAAAAAAAAAAATTTTAAACCCACCAAAAAAAAAAAAAGAGCAAGCAAGCAACACACACACCCCCTTCAAATTCCACCACCACAAAACACCAACATGCTGTAGTACTTTCAAGTCAACATTCAATTTTGCTGGTAATAGGGCATTTCCTGACAAGAAACCTTGAGTGTGTCTCCTGCATCTTTCTGCAGCTTTGTCAAAAGAGAAACTCTCCCCTAGTCTAGTATAAAACCCTCCAGTCCCATCAGAAGCACAGGAAGAAAGACTCCTTCAGTAAAAGGCTACTGGGCTGTGCTGACACACAGGACACTCACTCCCTGGTAAGGTCTCCTCTTGCTTTGTAGAGCAGATCATCCATAAAATCACATCACTTTTGGGCTTAGCAGATGACACAGCACCTAAGCACCACTGGTGTCTCCAAGGTGTCTAATGCTTACCCTGGTGTAACAAGTGCTTTAACTGTACATTACCCAGAAGGAAAAGGCACAACAGGTAAAGACTGATTAATGAAGAATCAGCATTCTGGTGCAAAATCAAACACCCATCCCACACCAAAGCAGGTCCATGGCACATGGTGTAGTCAAGGACTAAAGCTTGTCTGATAGGGACTGTGACATCAAACATAAATTATGTGGCAACAAAGCTAGCATTTTTTAAGATGTTTGCCATAATAAAAGCTGAACACTGTGCACTTGCACTGCAGGTTTGGCACAGCTACCAGCAACTGAAAGTGCAAGATCTGCAATGGAGACAGAACATAAAACCCCAGAGAGCTGAAGGTCGCTGTGTTCAGCACTGCTGAGCTCAGTGGAGCAGCCAAAGGTCCTTACCTGGGTTCTGGTTGTAGAAGGGGCCCCCATTGATCTGGTTCTGAAGGCTGCTCTGTGACGTGATGGAAGGCGGGCGCCGGTACGGCAGAGAGCCCCCGATGGTGGGGGGCGTGTGCCGAGCTGCAGGCCTGTTCATGCTGTAGAACTGAACTGGGTGACCTAGGGCACACACAGACGTGCATTAGCAAAGAGGAGAATGATGCCTGCCTGCCTTCTCTCCACCTGCATTCCAGTTCAAAGGTTTGGAAAGGTTTCTCGAGCTTTATTTTAAGGCAGTCAGCCACTTCAGCTGCCAGACTGGCAGGACACAGAAGGTCTCAAGAGCAATGCAAAACATAACTCTCCCAACTGCCTGTGCTCAGCACTGCCTACAAAAGCCAGTGGGAAAATACAAAGGTGTTTAAGCTACGAATCCTCAAAATGAAAGAAAATAATATCTGGTTATTTATGCTAAATAATGTATTACAATAACTTCTTGTGAATTTAGTTATTTCTGAACCTGCAAAAAACTCCCCAAAACGCTGCTGTTCCTCAATTAAGGAACATACATGTAAAAGATAACTGCAGGCCACTTCCAGGATCCAAAGCTGTTAACCCTCTGTAACTGAAACACACAGTACTACCCATCTTAGTGCCACTTAGAAGATATTCAGAGAATCCTCTGGGGAGAAATGAATGTTAGAAACTGCTTGAAGGATGGAATAAATTAAGTCAAACTAGAAGACCTTCTTCACAGGAGATGTCAATTGAAACAACTCCTCAAAAATTGCTCTGCATTTTCTTTACTTTCTGTATTCAAGACATTGATCATGAATCCCAGCAAGCAATAAATGAGGCAAGGTATCTTCTGTGCTCACATAAAATTCTCCAGATTTTATACTGCATATAACAGTAAGCTGGATTTGTTATTCCTATATGCGTTATTACACCCCACAAACTATTCTGCCTCCACCATTTGTCCTAGAAGCAAATGTGAGAGTTTGCAAGAAAACAAGGGAAGGAGGGATGGTCACTGTGGTTGAGGAGAGAAATAAACACAGAAACAGAACAAAAGAAGGTACAAATTTTTAAAAACTTGAATTGTTCTTCATTATGTTTTGCTTGCTTTGCACAACTTCTTACTAGGTCAGTAAATAAAAATACAAGTTGCTTGCTCTGTTACTTGCTTGCAAGAGCAAATGTATGAACTACAGTGTCACATTCCCTCCGCTTTGTACCAATAATGTGGCGTACCATATGAAAAAAATGCACTTTTTACAGATAAGAAACAGCTAAGAAAGAATCCATTCTATAAAGGCTTTTTCCCATTTTTCCTGAAGTGTCTTTTCAATGTGTGTGTGTGTCTCTCTCTCTGTTACTTAATGTACTTGCAGAAATTGGTGGTGATTGGAGAGAAGGGAGGGGAGAGGGCTAAGAGGTTTTTAAGGACCAAAAGCTATGACTTTGTAAGTGGTGACCAATCTAGTCTCTTAAAATACTTTATTTCAAACAAACCACATAAGCAACTTCACTAATAAAACTTAGTAACTAAGGTGAAATTTCTCTTATGAAATTGTGAATTTACAGTCATTAAAATACTAATCTTTGCTGGATTTTGACTTGTTAAAATTACAAAAACAACATGGCTTTAGAACTGGGATACTGACAGTGCATCAAAAATGGAAAACTGACTGAGGCTCTGTATGCCACAGCTCACCTTCATGAAAGTAGTTTAGACATCATGATCATCTCAGATCAAAATTCATCACTTTAGAAACTTCTGGTCACAGTTAAGGATTCTAGTGGAAATATCTTTTAATTTTGTATGAGCCACAGCCCTTTAAACTACATGCAATTTCAAGAATGCTTCTGGAACCTGGTACAATTTTTACTAAGAGATGACCACTAATAAACCCACAAACCAACTCCCTCCCCTGTAAGCAGCCTCCACCACAACGTAAAGCAGCAAAGCATGCAGGTAGCTACACATGAATTTGGCTGTCTGAAGGAGATCTTCACACTGCAATCTCCTCATCAAAAATAGGAGATACAGGACAGTCTTATGGTTGGTAAGTGCTACACTCTGCAACTTCAGCACATGAGAAAATGAAAAGCGTAGCACTAAAAAAAGGACGTTGCAATATACACCCCAAGTACCACATATGAAAACAAAATGCTTTCGTAGTAGTCTGCATAATAAAAATTTGTATTTTACCTAATACTGGACACAAAAACCCCTTCCCTTTTCATCAGTTCATTAAAGGGAGACATGTCATTTGACAGCATTGAAGAAACCAGTTACATAAATTACACTTTGCTAGATGCACTTTTTTTAATTGCATTCATGAAAGAGAATAAGACCCAGAACTATCAGTGTTGGTTCCTGCTAAACATAATTATTCTATGAGGTTCTCAGAATCTAAACAGAAATAAAATTATGATTTAGTGAACTACTTAAATGTAAAAATCATAAAATTATTGCTTTTAATAAAATCAGCACACCTTGAACTGTCTACTGTAACCATGACCTTATAGTTGGGTATTAGCAGATATTTTCTAGTTATAATTGAACTTTTTTTAATTATCAATCACTGCTGCTGAAGTAACTTTGCAAAGCCTTGGATCACGATCACAACTGTGTTCATCTGCCCAGCAGCTGGAGCAGACACTCACCTGCAGAGGGTGTGGAAGAAACAGCAGGGGGAGTTGGAGAGGTGAAGCCATCAGCAAGGGGCTGAGCTCCTGCAGCAGCAGCAGCATCTGGGGCAGCGGAGGAAGGGGCAGGAGGAGCAGGAGGAGTGGGGGCAGGAGCAGAGGTAGCAGGAAGGGGAGAAGTGCCAGCTGAGCCAGCAGGGGCTGAGTGAAGAGAGGAGGAAGAGGTGGAGTTAATAAGGAGATATGTTAGCAAGGATTAGAGAAAGCCTCTGACTATTCAGTGTTAGCTATTTATTAGCTGCACCGTATTTTAGAATGCACAGATGAGAAAACAATGGAGCTGTTGAAGAAAGGCTCATTCCTGTGTAGATGGTAAATGAAGGTCAAGCAAATCGACTTCTTTCCAGGTCTGAAGGGAACACAACCCAAAACTTTTCAGTGAGAAGTATTACTTTTGAAAGATGTCTTTGCATTGTGTTATTTATGCTCCAATCTCTAGCATGGCTTCTTTAGCTTTTGTATAAATCAGAAAATATAAAGAGGAAACAAAAAAATTTCCAGCTCTTTGTTTCAGAAGCATCATGTACTTTACTGCAAGCCAACTACAGGCTCTTCTTCACTGAAAAGGCTGAGCAAAGGAAAAAGAAGTACTAATAACACTTCCTGTTCTGGAAAGTCTGGGGCCATTACATTGAGCAAGTATCTCTTTGTGACAATTCAGGCTTGCATTGATGTACTCAAGATTTATTCTGTGCCTACCTCTCATTCAATCTAATTTTCTAAAAACATGCTTCTATGTATCTGCATAAACAGCCAATGAAAAAACATTTATTTGCTTAAAAGGACAAGGGAGAAGTGTCCCTCAGCCCACTAAAAAAGGTGCTGTGTCCTACTTTGTCACATACAGGCAGCCAGGCAAAAAATTCTGATAAACAAATTAATACATAAAAGGAACATTACAGCACATCAGACACTCCCAGAGAAGATACTACTTGATTCAAACTCATCAATAGCAATGAACTCTGGGCTTCCCTTCGAGTTTAGGAAACTGCAAATGCTCAGTTAACAATGAGGCAGAAAGAGGAACAAGAAGGTTCCATGTACCTGGATAGACACTAGGAGGAGATGGCGTGGGAACAGCAATGGGAACACCTACACTTCCACTCCCACTGTTCTCTCGACTGCTGCTCCGACTGCTTGGGTGGCTTCCCCCACTACTGCCACTGCTGCTGTAAGAAACCAGAGTAAGCAGGGTATGAATATGATGCTGCTCATGCTGAAACATAAGATCCCTCACAGAGCATCTTACCAAATCAGACAAGTAACAGGGAACGAGAGAAAAGAAACAAGGATAATATAAAGCTGGGCTTTCCTGAAACTCTCCACTTTGACTACAACACAAGAGGGTTTTTTTCCACACATTAGCTTCAGTAAACTTGCCCAAAAATGAAACACTTCCAGAACCTTGTTCAAAGCACGTCATGCCAGGATTGTTAAGTCCCTGCAGAGGAAACAAAGACTTTTTTCCTATAACTTTAACACTTATGGAGTGCTTATACTGTGATTTGTATGCTTTCATATGAGACTACTAAAGCTTAAAAGTTGTAAGACAGTAAAATTCAGATTTTTTATCTTTTTAAGTCCACTTGTTTAGCCATCCTCAAGTACTTATTATGTTTAAAAAGTAAAGATTTCAATAGAAGTATTTAGATCTAATCACATAATGAAACTAATTATCCTAGAAAAAAAGCTAGTCTTCTGCAGAGCCCCTGGTAATGCACTTTAGCTTTATTCTATGTTTGAAGTTATCAATATCCCCAAAACACTATGCTACAATTTCAGCTTTTCAATCTATAAACATCAAAGACTGTTCAAAAACGTCAAGTATAAGCATCTAAGCAGCCCTTCAACATGTAGAAGGCAAGCTGTGTAAAGTCTTCCCCCAGAGTGGTAATCTTTTAGTGAAGTAGCATCATGATCCACCTCCTTGAAAGACTTCACAATCTTAGTAATTCATTAAGTACTCTAAGCGAGATCACTAAAACAGAGGTGAACAGGATTAAGTGAATTCCCTATTCTGGTTTGATTAGTGCTCATTCTCATCACGCCATTGAGACTGCCGGTGCACAGGGTGAATGAGGGAGGCTGCCGACAGAGGGAGGAGCAGGTGGATTCGCAGTTGGGCACAGCAGTTCTGCCCCCGAGCAGGAAGAGGCCAGGCAGGTACCTGTAGGTGCGGTTGCGCTGGTTGACTGAGGCCGTTCTGACGGGGCTCTGCTGGGCCGGGGCCATGGTGCGCGTCGGGCTCGGCACGTAATCGTTGGGCACCACCGGGGGCCGCACCGGCTCCAGCGTGCGGTACGGGGAGTGCCGCCTGCACGGCACAAGCACAGCCACAAGCCAGTTAGGGGAGCACACAGAATCACACACTTCTCTCTGAAACACAGCTACGTACTAATCAGGAACGCGAGCTTTAAAAATGGGCTTTATAACTTTGCGGTACTTATTTTGTAGGATGAGGGGGGAAAAAAGAATTAAGGATGTTCTTCAGGTACTTCAGTCTTCCTATCAGTAAACTCTGTATTCCACATCCCATTCTTGTTTTAAAGGTAAGCCATTATCTTGCATTAAAATAAAGCACTATGTTCTGTATGTATATACATTAAAGCACACCAGCAAACAGCATTCATCCCACTTATAACACATTTTCCTAAGGTCAAAATCAGGTTCATAAACTTCACACAAAATTGCTTTCATCAAGCACAACACAAATAATGAACAGTGCCATGTACTCATTTTTCAGTTGTTTAACACCATCTGCGAAAACCACAGCTAAGGACATTTTACTCTACAGTATGTAATTTTAAGTGTTCTGCACTGAGAAAAAGGTTCCTGTTGTGAAAGGCTGATGATGCCCACTGATTTCTGGCAGCAGCACACTAACGTACAAAGACACGATCAGTATAAGAGGATGCAGATACAACACCTCTTGACCTTTGTGAATGGTTAAAATAAAACCATTAAATCTCTCCCACTGCAGAAAAAGAAAGAATCTTACCTCTTTTCCCTTCTGTTCACCCATTCAGTAACTGCACTTACCCAATAGTTCCTTTTCCTGACATGGGTGGACTTGGTGGCTTCTGGGTGGGTGGTGTTGTGCGAGGCAGCCCACCCATCTTCATGTTCTGGGTGCTGACCTGCATGAAAGAACGGGGACAAAAACGGCCTTCACTGAGCTCAGGCTCCAGGGGAGAGACACGGAGATGCCTTTAGCAATTCACTCTAAGGAGGGGAAGGTTTAAACAAACAAAAAAACTTGAGAGGCCATGCGTTTTATATGCAATTTCCACTCTGCTAGAAGTCAAGAGTTGTGCTCAAAGGACTCTTTATTACATAGTTTTTAGAAAGTGTACAAAAAAGAGAATTTGCCTTCGGGCTATCACATAAATGTTAACTCTCTGAGAACACAGACACTGTACCTAACTTGGCTGAATCTCCCCCGTCATCTTTTGAGAAAAAGGCAGTTATTTCACATGGCACTACTGAATGGTAAATTTGCACAAGTATTTTTGAATACTGTTCAAAAATAGTAAGGCTTATCTAATAGGCCATAATCTAATGTGATTTATACACATATGGAGAAGTCAAAGTAATCTATATATCTAATCCATTAATGTTTTAATGTTTTAACAGATTATAAAAACTTTTAAAGATATTTACTTTAAATATTAGTTAAATACATATAAACATACAGAGAAAGCTATTTTGAGAAAAATACAAAAGCATATTTTTCCCCCCCCATTAAATATGTAGCAATTTCATCTCTGAGCATTTATAAATAAATGGATAGATAGGGAGAAAAATACTTAGCAGTGATGTGATATAACTGCAGTTGTCCACTTCCCCCCTGCCAGGTTAAAATACTAATGAAGTAAATTTTACATAAAATAATTTACTCTAACTTCTTTCAAAAACTCATTTGCATTCCTGACTGATTGATTAATCTAGGAACTGTAAACAATTGTTACCAATGTGCATTTTGCTTTCCTGTATTCTGCCAGCCAAGCAAAATTCCCTCAATGCACACATCCTTACAGGAGTCAGTACATGGTCTGCTTACAAAACAGCTCAGATTTACAACTGCCTGAGCCATTGCTTAGGCACAGAGATACTCAGCAAACCTAAACAAGTGTGCTTACATCCCTCTCTCTGCTCTTCCTGTCACGCTCCATCTCACAGAATTTCTTCTTTCTAAAATGTAAGTCCTGGCTACTGCCCCCATCTCCCACAAAAAAATGAAACCGTGATCAAGGCATTCAAGAGTATTTGCAAACATCATTGAAGGCAGATTACTCCTTCAAAATTTGACTCTAACACTTAAAACCTCGGCAATGTTTAGATTTGTGAACTGATAAATATTGACAACAGAGTAAAGAGTAATACATTCAGTACTCTAATCCACTGAAACTTGATTCTCTGTCTCTAAATAATCCCAGTGCTATCACATTTTCAATCTGCAGGGAGGAAAAGAAAACCCAAGCACTGGAAGAGGTATTTTGTCAGATTCAAAAACAGATGTTTGGATTTAGTTGTGCAAGAGTACTCTGTAATGTCAATTTAAGACAAAATTATGTTGCACAGCATTATAAAGTCCTTTAAGCCAACTCTAAGCAACAAGAAATCTAAAGTTAATTCAAGTGAGGGATGAGGTAAGCACTGAACTACAACTACTTAAAGGGAAAAGGGAAAGTGTAAAATGAAATATATTTTATTCTATACACGGAACATTTAAGAAATAGCAAAATCTGAATTTTTTTTTAAAGTTGCAGCACCCCCTGTATTTCCTCTTCCATTAAACATGCCTGTTTCACCCACCTACCTATTTGAGTTTTCAAAAAAAACCCCACAAACAAACAAAATCCACCTTAATGAAATGTTCACTGAATTGTCACTTGCTGTATTTCAAAGAGCCCACTCAGCCACTGCTTTTGGATGTCTTTAGATGACAGACCAATCTGTATGCCCCTGAATACTCCATTTAGGGGTTTTAAGTGGCTACACTATTGTTTCTGATTAGATGATGTAACCACTGGCTATCACTTTACAGTTAATATAAAATTACATATATGTCATACAAATAATGTTGTTATTCTTTTATATACAACGACTGCAAGAACAAAAATGAACTTCTAGGCATCCCCAGGGCTATGGCTACATGAAAAGAAAGGATGGCTGAGGTGGAGGATGCTGGAACATCACACTGGGTACAGCCAGAAGTGGAGTTAACACTCGCCTCACCAACACAGAGCTCCAGTGACTGCTTGATATTTTCGTTAACACTGCAAATACACAGATCCTTGAAAAGGACGGGAAAAAAGCTTTAGAAAATGTGGCCAAACAAAAAATGACCCCTTTTTAGCCCAGGAACTTAGCAAAAAGAAACCATCCTTAAAAAAACCCAACCTAAAAGATGAGGAGATTTACTGACAGTAGGTTTAGTTTCAGGGTCTTGGAAATTACTTTTCAACATTGAAATTGAACTGTTTAGAGAGCAAGTAATTACAATTTACAAGGTTGTCTTCAAATCTGACAGGACTGATGGCTTTAAGATCAGCTACTCTAAGTTAAACAACCCTGTGCAAGTAACCTCCCCTTGACTTATTGCCAAATAATTACAGAAGAGAAATTAAAAAGATACAATTATTTCAACACTTCTGATCAAAATGGTCAGATCCTTGGAAATAAAAGCATGCAAGATGCTAAAAATATCTAAAACTGCACCAACTACAATTGAGATTAATGCACAGTAATATATACAGCTGTCTCCTTCGATAATAATTCCTACTGGGAGGGAAAGGAAGGCCATTAATGCCCCCTCTCTTCCAAACTTCATTGTATTGCCTTTTTTATTTTGCACATATGGTTGTAAATAGAGTTTCCATACACAAATCCTCACCCACACACATCCCTCTTACAAACATGTAAAATCCGAAGCAACAACCAGAACTCAAGGTCACATTTGCATTTGCTGTCAAGTTTTTAAAATCGTTTTTCTGGAGTAAACTGGTATTTGCCAGAACTTGCACAGTTTCTGACATCATTTCCCCTGGTTCTGCACAGCTGGAACTACCCAGATGCAGCTGGTTTAATGAGAGGGTGAAAGCAGAGGAACGCATCTGTCTGATGGTGGTCTGTCTCATGGTGGCTGATTTCTAGTTTAAGTCTTGGAAATCAATTTAAGAAAATGCATAGCAAAAGAGAGCCTGCAACCAGAAAGATAAAGGAGTATCTGTCTGTGCCTTTGCTCACAACTGCACAGTTAACCAGCCAACCACTGTGTTTAGAACAGAAAAAAATAAGAGAGGCAGTAACGACTCGGGCACAAGCTCAGGATAAAACCACAGTTGACTGATGTAAAAGCAGGAAGAAAACCCTGTAAAGAGACAATAGGGCACAGGGTCTGTGCCTAATGCATGCAGGGATTTTCCAAATGATTTTTTTCTCTCTCTCACAGAAAAAAAAAAAAAAAACCACCCAAATTACCAACAGAAGATGTGGAACACCAAGAGATCTTGGTTAAGTTTTTTTTTAACTGGATACCTTGCAGAAGCTTTTTATAGATGAATTAACAAGCACATGCACCACAGAAAAATATCTTCGACCAAAGCTGTAACTTTGTCAGCACTGGAGCTGGAACTGGAAGTTTTGCTGAGGAAGAAACTACACAAACTACCTAAAAAGCAGATCCTTGGTGAGTAAGACATCCTAGAAAATGCTCTGGGATCCAGCACCACAGTAACAGCTATAAAATGAACTGTAAAGAAATGGATCCCTATGGACCATTCTGTCTCAAAAGGGTGCAATAGTACTTCATCCAATACTTTCTAGTATTGAGCTACAGTTTTAGAAAGGTACCATCTGATGACTTCAAGACACAATATGGCACCAACTAGAGCACTCAGAAAAACTACCCTCTTAAGTTTAATTTTTTTAATAATTAAGACTTAATTGGCCAACTTCTATTTTTGGCAACTAGTTTTTCATAGATTCCAATGATCAAAACACCACCTTATGGTCCTACCTATGACTGAGTTTCCTTCATACTTACATTTTTATCAGCATTTAACATACTGAACATTTCTTTAGCACTCCACTGTATAAAGAATTTGTACTGAAATAAATCAGCTAAAGCTGATAAATTATGCCATTCATTCAGTTTAATTCTTGGGAGTATTTTCACGAGCCAAAAAAAAAAAAAACCCCAAAAAAACCCCAGGAAGTGCAGAAATACACAGTTGGTGAGATATGGGAGCTGGTCAAGAGACTGCAAAACTATTTGCATTAATGTATCTATACAGATGTGAGGCACTTACCTGCAAGACAGCAAGCAAGCTGGGCTTTTTGGGGGGCGGGCTTATTTTTGCTTGCTTGGCTGGTTGATTGTTTTTTCCCCCCCAAAATCCTGAGCTATTCAACAAAATCGAACCTCAGGAGGAGCTACTTCTAAAGTTGGACACAGTGACAAATTTTTAAGTGGTGCTTTAAATTCAAATTGTATTTTCTACAACTTTCAGGATGTCAAAAAAAATTTTTTTTGCCCAAAACCTAGTAAGAAAAAGTGTTCCATCAGTGATGTTTCATGGATTATATTCAGAACCTCCAGGCAGTTCTTCGACCTTCTTGAGCAATTTTGTGTCTAATTATGGAAAAAACACCCCAAGGCTGAATGAAAACTCCCTTCCATGCCTTGCTTCATCTTGTTAATGCTGCAGAGATGATGAATAGATTTTGGGCCCATTATCTGCCACCTCAAAGTAAATTTATTTTCAGGCTGTGCTCAGCCACTCAAATACTTACTGTGCATGTCTAATCAAACCATTTGCTTCTCAGCTCATTAACCAGTTTATATGGAAGTGAAATGTATAAATTTCAGCCCTGCTTTGGCAAACGACCACAAGTAGAAGTTTCAAGCAAGTGAGCTTACTTGTTTTTGCCACATCCACGCAAAGTAATTGAAGAACCAAGTCTGGTGAATACAAAAAGGCTTAAACAACGCCATTTTCAATTGATTTTCCCCTGCCTTGCAACTGAAATTTTCTTGAAAATCTGTTTAAAACTTAAGTTACTCAGACATGAATCCAATGCTACAGTCAGTCAGTTTAATATTATAGCTGTTAGGCAAGGCTAAGGGTTTTTTGCAGTCACAAAAAAGAAATGCAGGCTAAACACTTCATATCCAGTCACTTTTAAGTGAAGTAAAATAACCATTCACACAGAACTGGGGTTACTAACTGCTTTTCACTCTTCTTTCAGTTTGATACACAGAGACTGCAGTGAGACAAAGAATAACTCCGGTCTACTGAGAGATGATGCACAGCTTTTTGCCTTTTTTGTTTTCTCTTTTAAACTCTCATGTTTTGCCAATGAGAAGCTGACTGACATGTTTGATTCCTCAAATCAAATTTCTGACTGGGTTCACTCTAGTAAATAAAGAAATGGTGTTATAACAAAAAATGTTTTCATTCCAGACCTATAAACAGAAAAAAATATTTACTCTGAAAAGCTGTACAAAACTCTTATTGCCATTGCAGAAAATGCACAGATATGTCAGTTCACATACAATCTATAATTACACAATTTTAAAACTTTTCTTGGGATAGTCATTACTTGTTTATAAACTGCAACTGCAGAGAGCAACAAAGAAAATTGAGTTTGAAAATTGTTTTTTTAATAATACTGAGAAAACCATCATCCAATATTAAGTGTGTCCAGAATAAGACATATTCAGCATCAAAAGTACCCATGTTATGTAAACAGACAGTAAAAAACAGGGAGGAGACATATTTTGCCATTCTCAAATTAAAAGTATGTAAACACTAAGTGAGTTGAAATACTGTACGCCTCACATACTTTTGTAAAAAAAAATTCAAATTACATGTGGGAATTCTCTCATAAATTACAAGTTTTCCATTGTTATTAGAGATGCTACATATACTTAAATATCTGATTAAATGTACCATCTGTCCTGTTTCACAGAGTCATCATGGAGATATCTACAGAAATACTTGGTTTTATAAGCAATCTCAGGAATTTGCAGGATTTTTTTTTAGCTTTTTCCAAGCACAGAAAATACTTTAAAATATTTCACCTCAACTTGGAACTTCCTTTAATTAATATACTCATTCTATATATTGGCATTCTATGTTCTAAAATACACTTCCCTCATTACAATGGTGGCACCTGCTACTAAAAAACTTCCACTCCCTCTTCCCCCATACTAGCTGCACTTCAGGAGGAGGAGAATACCATCATATTCAATAAAGGCTATAACCTACCTATTAATTGATGTACTATGAACTCCACCATAATATCATGTGACCTGATTTAACGGCTTGTCTAATTGATGTGTTGCTTTTTATTGCTGCTTCTGCAGCCACTAAGACTACTAACATTTAAAGAATTTGACATACTTCAGCCTGAGTTTTTTGATGCACTATTCATTTAATATTCAACTAAATAAATCACTTATCTCACTGTTTAACAGTTATTAAGTATTTTACACAATTATGAAGTCTCTGGAAGTTTCCATAGATGAGTACCTCTGAGTATTTAAGCATTGCTATCAGTTTCTGAAAAAATTAAGAATACTGCAACTTTAAAAAATAATACACAGATTTGAATTTGTTACACACCTTTGGAGCCCATTATCTGAGCAATCTCACACTGAAACATGAATCCCAATCAAACTGCAACTTACACCGTATATAGGATAAAAAGAATATTACACAGGGGGAGGCTCATATTCAGCTGCTATCTGGTCTGTGTATATTTTTGTCTACACAAGGCTGGCACAACATTCCTCCCTCATAAATGATCTGCTAGATATGCTGAGGGCAGCTAATATTTTACCACAAAGCTTTTAAAATTAAATGTGTTAACTTCCATTCATATACACAGCAATTTATATCACAAAACACTTATCCACAATGAGTTACCCAACAGAAGTTCTGGGACACAGAAGGCAGAGCGAGTGTTGTTTTAAACAATCTGTAGCATTGATGTCAATCATCTCCCCGTGTGTAATAATCTCAGAAGAGGAATGGAAATCCAGCCCTGGGGTTTCTTACCTTAAATCTAAGCAACCACTTAATGCATAAATGGAGCAAATAAAAGAGGTAAGGAAAAAAAGCATTGAAAGGTTAGTTGGAACTTCAGGATATGAAGAGAAAGGAAAAAGAAAGAAAAAAGTTAAGCATTCAGCATTAACAAAATAATGTATCAGTAGATCATAGAAAGAGTGGTTAAAGCAGAATGTCATGAACAAAAGATCTTCAAGCTGAAACTTTTAATATACATTGACCACAAAGCCTTTAAATTATTACTTTAAAATTAGCATTCAAATGCTTGTATACTGTTTACTCAAGTTCTTACAGTGCTAACAAAAAGGCAGCTTCTTTCAAAATCTATCATGAGATCTAGATGGATTAACTTCAGAGGTTGATTTATTTGAGCTGTCAAAGCCTTATTTGAGCCTTATCAATGAGTCTGAGCTCATTTAAATTGTTTACATGCATTAGCACATTTACAAGTAGCTGAAATGGAAGCTTCTAACATATTAAGCTAATGTATGTTCTTTTAGAGAGAATGCTGTCAGTTAACTTGATGCCATGAGATCTCTCTTGAACAAAGATCAAGAGCAAATCATTCAGTCTTGTAAGAAGTACAGCACTCTTTATGGATACTGTATCACATATCCATATTTCCTAAAGTATAAATTAAGACATTAATCAACAGCAAAATCTTACTTTAAAGCCTAAGTGCTAGCTTTTTGACACTAAGTTCTGCATCTTACTGCCAGAATATCATACATCTTTCTCCACAGTAACTTCCTTTTAAATTACTTGTCTTTCTCTTTGAATGATCTGGTTTTAGTTCAATTCATCTAAATGTATCATTAAATTTGTTACACTTTCTGCAGCACTGAACAGCAAATATTCAGGTAAATACTTAAATATTCAAATAAATAATTATTTAAATATTTGGATAAATAGTAAAGCATCCAGAGTGATTGATTGTTCCATCAATTTAGGAGAGACCCTACTCTACTAACAAGAAACGTAATCTGATTTACTAGAAAAATCTCCTGTCTTAGAGTTTAAAGTTCTGTGGCTCAATTAACCAATATGGTCTCTTCCTTGTCCTGCTATACTGGAAAACCAGGTCCCCCTGTACTGGCACGGAGGTCAGTCTCACTGGAAGGTCCCTCTGCAGAGACCTCAGCAGCACTGCCTGGTAACTACAATGCCTAAATACACGTAGCCTCTCTGAAGGGAGCACTTGTTTTTTTTCCATTCGCTTGACTAAAGAACTCTTTGGCCGGAACAATAGGTTGGAAGACTTTGTAACTTGGGAAACATTTGAAAAAAAGTGAAAGCAAGTCTCTTTCACACAAAAGATTCTTTAGATTTTTGCAGCATTGTAGCTTTAGGGAGGGAAGATGAGGAGGGACTGCTGGGATGATACAGAGGCAATTGACTTCTCTCACATCTATTTAGAAACCATAGTGTAGAGCAACCTTTCCTGAACATTGTCTCCACTATGCTTCAAATTTCTGAATGGAAGGAAGATGCTTAAGGGCCTGTACCACTTCTCTCAGCATGGCATACTGAATTTCTCAGCCAAGAATCCTCCCTTTTATGCCTGTATTATTCTGTCCAGCTTGCCATCTTTCTCAGGGGTTGCAATGAATACCTGCTGCATCAGCATTTTGCCTGGTCTGAAAATACATAATTCCAGGTCCAAGTACTGGAGCAGAAGCCCTTCTGCAGAAAAAGGACAAAGAATGCAGACTGAGGAACCCTGATGCTAACTGGAACTTCAACACTGTTTATGCAACAACCTAACTGGAAGATATTTACAATCTTAAGGATAGCATGACTTCAAATTCTCTGGTTATTGTTTCACAAGTACACAATATTTCTTCATTTTCTAGACACACACAGTACATGGTAAATATAATTTAAGTCTATCACAAGCATAACAAATGGATGTAAAACACACTCAAGTCATCATCCATTTGATGAACTATGTTCTTTTAGAAGAACATAATTCACTGCATCTTAGTATGACTGCTACACTGAGGTAAGTGGGATACCAATTAGAATGATTTAGAGCCAGTGCTAAATAAGATTGTGCTGCAGAGCAATTAAAAACTATTCTTTAATGAGTTCTACAATGATCTCCCTTAAAACAAAAAGTGATGGTTAAAATATTAGCAACTGCAATCCTACAGGTTAATATGCTTCATCCATATCCACAAGGAGATCTGCTGACCTGCATAAATTCAAAACTGGTAGCAGATTTTAACACACAACTGGTAATAATTTCCTGGTCAAAACTGTAGCTATTAAAGTTGGGTATGTTTTTTTATTTGTCTTTTTTAAAATCTGTTCAGAGGTTGATTCTTTGGGTAAGAAATGGGAGGAAGGAGAATTTCCAATTAACAAACAGGATGTTGAAGAGACCTTAAGTAAAATTGCTTGGGAAAGATACTTAAATCAAACTGCTCAGAATTTGAATTTTAAAAGTTAGGTTAAACAACCTATTGCTATTCAAATGGCCATCCCAGCAGACAAATCAAATAGGACAACAGAGATACCCAGTTACAAGTCAAGCAAAAGAAATTCTGGTGTACTTTGACTGGAAGAAGCATCTTACCTTACTGCTACTTAGCAGGTTTACAAATTTGTTAGTTTGCCTTGTAAAAATGACGTCACTTTGTGCGATTTACCTTCCATTTCCTGGAACTTTAATACAGTCAGTGTACTCATTTCCATATTTGTTTTCCTGGCAGCACAAGTTAACAATGCTAAGACTGTGCTTATATTCAGGATGTGCTTTTAAAAACATGTATCTAACCTCATGCATGACATTACTGCTGCTGTGTACATTGATCTAACAGCCACCAGTTGTGTCTCAGTCTGATCTCTGCCCTGGAATTCCTTCTTTTTTCCTTCTCTTGAAAGGGAAAACCAGCTGGCTTTAAGCTTGGCAGTAACATTCCCATCCCAAAACCCCATATGGCACAAAAGTTGTAGAGAGCTCCCTTTAACAAAGCACATCAGTGGGTTTGTGTATAACTGACCCTGGCAGAAAGAAGAAAAGGGAGCCCATAACATTTCTCATGCAAACCCTTCCTTGATGTGAGCGTGAGGGTCAAAGTAAACCAGTGGCAATTACAGCTGGATCACACTCTGTGGTGCTAATTCAGCAGAAAAGTGATGGCCAATAGCCCTTCAGTCCCCATGTATATCCCTGGCAACTGACCCAAACAATAACAGCAGCATCACACAAGTTGATATTCAGAAGCATTTTTGAGGGTGAGACTCACAGTCCCAGTCAGAAATCAGATTCAGTGAGTTTGCAACATTTAGAAACAGTGGGACAAGAGAAGGGGAAGGGACAACTGGAAATCGGACAGGACTCCTCTCATGTTTATAGACACACTGTCCAGGCAAGGAGAAACTGGTATATTACCATGAAAAGCATCAGGTTATTTTGAAAATATACAAAGACAATGAATTTGCAGTTTGGGTGTTTTAACAATATCACCTACCTTCACTCCATGTCCAATATCATCTAGAATTGTATAATCAATAGGTTTCCTGATGTAGCGAACTGGTCGCTCCAAGTTAGCTGGTGCAATGATTTTGTGAGTTCTTGAGGTGTTTTTGTTTGTAGTCAAGATACCAATTTCTCTTCTAGCAACTTTCTCTTTGTGAATGTCCACCGTCTACAAAAGACGCAGTGTATTTACTAACAGTGGTATGCATTGGAATACAGAGTCAGTATCAAAAAATTAAATCAGTTCTAATGTTTTGAAAATCTCTATACTGTACTAAACATATCACTACATATACTTGATTACAACATCTTCACCTTACTGCTGAATTTACCACCTCTAAAGCCACACTAACAGCTGGGGGTTCTTTGGGTTTTCTGTTACCCTTGCTCTTTCAGTTTCAAAAAACTGATCACCCTTCCATTCTTAGTGGTTCGCATCAATTTACTGACACTGTTTTATAAGATTCCTTCACTTATCCTTTTTTATTTTACAACTGCTCTCTAAGCTTGTCTTTGGCACAGGCTTCAACTAGATGAAGTGTAAGGATGCCTTCCCAAACCTTAATTTTAAGACCTGAAAAACAAACCATAAGCAGGTTTTGTTGCACTGCAAAAGTTTGCTAAATTAGGACTGGTAATCCTATGATAGAATAAACTTTCACTTAGACAAATCAAGAAAGTATTTTGGTCATTACAACTCACTCATCACAAAGCAATGATTAAATTTTAGAATACATTCCATACTAATGTACCCACAATAAAGCCAGAGGTTAAGCCCATTGCCTTCCCTTTGGACACCCAGGGCCAACTTTATATACTAAAATCAGTACCCCAGGAGAATCTTTGGTGTAAGACAAAGTCC
>NW_005054298.1:22804845-22830817 GCF_000277835.1 Geospiza fortis | reverse complement strand
CTGCTGAAAATTCATTGCCTAAAAACATGTATGTGAATCTTGTTAGGTAACAAGAGTAAGAAAATGCTACCAAAAAGTCAACTAATCTCTTCCAGGAAATTACAATCTCTTAAATCATGGGCCAGCGAGTTCCTTGCCTTACTTAAACCAAAAATAATTGCTTGTTCACAAAACAGCTTTTTATAGGAAATATGTTAACTGTGAACAAAAGTTTTAGTTACAGGATAAAAAACAAAAGTAAAAACAGCCAGAACCACCACCATAAGGATTTCTAAACAGTCAGAGATTTCTTTTTACCACTTCAGTGATCTTGAATGGCACCAGAAACACTTTTCACAGTTTTGAACCAGCCTTTGTAGTAACTGGGGAACAGGTACAAATGATAACTCATTTTCATAACACACATTTTTGTCTATTTTATTTTTCTGTGGGTAGGCACTGGGGCAGTGGGGTTAGCTACACTATTTTACCCTGCTGTTTGTGCTACTGATACCACAACAAACTAATGGAACCTGTGCTACCTTGAACAATCATCACAACCTTTAAAATGACAAAAACAAATCATTTTAGAGACCCCAACCAACCCTCAAACTACTCCCAAGAAGTTGTTTCTTTGCATTATTTCCATGGAAGGATTTCCACAAATACCTGGGTCATTATATGTGAGCTTACAATACTATCATAAAGATTGCCTAGTATTTCCCAGCAACATATTTTCAAGATTTTGTAACTTTGCTACAATTAGGCACTGACTACAGCTTTGCCATGTCCATTCTGCCACACTAGTTCCACCTGCCTGGAACCGTAAGGTTTCCACTAAAGGTGCATAGCTATTTCTTAAAATAAAGCTACAGGAAAATGGATTTTAAGGTGAAAATGTATTGGCAAATCTCTCTTTGGAAAGCTCGAGTTTGTTCCACAATTAATTTAATAGGGGTAATTAAACTGCCTGGACACCTGCACAAAAACCCACCGAGATTTGACCAATATATAAATTCTTCAGAAATTCAAAACAAGTGTTACAGAAACACATATATTTCGGCAGCTACTTAACAACTAAACCACTCTCCAATGAATTTGCCAAGGTCCTTTCTGAAGCTCCCCAAGATGACCAGGACTATACACCAACCCCCAATACAGCAGTGCAGGTGAGATCTTCACAGCTCTTACAGTGCTATATTTGTGGTACAAGTGCAAGTGCAAACAGAGCACAACAACATTTTCCAGGCCAGAGTACCTAATAAAGTACACCATTCTGCATCATGGTAAGATGTAAGATTTCATCTTCCATCTCAGGCTTTTATCCCTTCTCTGTGCTAGACCTTTGCTTTTGCAGCAGAGGGAACAGGAGCACACATTCTGGAAAAGATGGTCCACAGACTCCTCATCTCACCAGTCAGAGGGCACATACTGCTGTAAGAAGCTGAAGATATGTGATGGCAACAACTTGGGAGCACAGCCTCATGATTGATGCAGCACTGATGAATTCAATCTCTGCTGCAGACTTGATCTGTGGTCTAGCCATGTCACTGGAGAACTGCAGAGACATGACTTTTGTATGTTCTTTGTCTCACAGGCCCCTGATATCATTTGCTAGAATGTTAGAAAACTTCAGCTGCAATAGCAGCTGCACTTCAGGATGTATTGGAACATCAAAATCTTATGGGTCTGAATCTGGTCCTTCAAAACCATTATCATGCCTCGGATATTGCATTCAGAGCCTTAATTTCAATCCAGAAATCAAAAAGAAAGTTATTAGTGCAGGATTGGCAAGATGATTTCTCACTTTCTATTTCAAGCGCTAGAACTCTGCAACTTTGAATATGTTCTTACAGTACTTTCTGATGCAATTATCTACTAATATAATGCAAGTACAGATATTTAATGCTCATGTTACTGTAGCAATGGTATCCTGGCACTGTGCAAAGCTGTTTCCATGAATGAAGAGTGGGTTTTCAATAGGAGCCACGGGTACAACCAGCTTCCTTAAGGACTGTGGTGATCATGAGGCATGACTACACTAACAAACAATGAAGTGCATAAAACCTAATTAAAACCTGAAGCTCATCTGGTGGGATTTCCCTTGCATTATGATTCAAAACATCTCTTTTAACTTGAATAGCTACAGAATGACTAAATGTATATAAACTACACCTAATTCTGGTCCACACACCTAAAATGGTATTGAAAAGCATTATGCTGGCAGTTTTCCAAACACTTCATTTTCTTGTTTAGTAGACTATGGAAGTCATGAGATCATAATACACTCATAAAATAGCACAAAGGAACACTGCAGTATTCCATTAGTAGAGGAGGTAACAAAGATTAACCTGCTACTAAAGAAAATGAAAACATTTAGCCCCAACACACAGGTAATTATTACCTCCAGTACTAACATAAATCCCTTATCAAGACAGGAGAAAGCACCAAAATGTTTATTCATCAGTTTAGAAAGTTCTAATGAGAAGTTTTTGGGGTTAGAGCTGAACTAACAAAACACTTGGCTTGAAAACTGTTAGGAAAAGCACATAGGATACACGGTGCACTTCTACAACTTAAAACCATGGTTTCTAACAAGAAATTTTGGATGCCAGACAGCATTATTATGCTTTTAAAAATTTGTTTCACATATCTCCATTAGCTAGGCCAAAAGCTTTTATGTGACAGTTAGTTAGAGGTTAGGCCCATTACTATCATCTTTTCATATGCTTTCCAAGATCCCTGCAATAGCCAAGGGAGAGCTTAAGGGGAAAAATAAGTATGAACCACCACATTTTTTTCTGTTAGGAATCTTCTGGCCATTTTGAAACATCAGGTTTTCATACTGAATTCAAAAAAGCCAGTTTCAAGCTCTGCAAATATTAAAACAAAAAAATCCCATGAAATAATTTCTGGGAAACTTAACACTACTTACAAGTTCACTGAACTTACGAGTTTTGAGAAATATTCTCTTCTACCCATCAATAAAATTTCTCAAAGTGTGAAGTTAGCATTTAACTAACTTAAGTTAGTTTTGGCTGGGACAGAAATCATTTTCTTATCAGTATGGGGCAGTATTTTGGATTTGTGCGGTAAACAGAGCTGATAATTCCAGGATGTTTGAGTTACTGCTGAGCAGTGACTGCACAGAGTCCAGGCCTTTTCTGCTCCCCCTCCCACCCACCCTGGGGAGCCTAGGGTGCACAAGAAGGTGGGAAGGGACACAGCTGGGACAGCTGGCGCTGCTGACCAGGGGACAATGCTCCACACGGCCTCATGGTCTGCAGCCCCGGGCTGGGGGAGCCTGGCTGGGCACTGCGGCCTGGGGACTGCCTGGGCAGCACTCAGCTGCTGCTGCTGAGCGATTGCTTTCATTTGCAGCCTTTCTTCTTGGATTTGATTCCTCTCTTAAATATTAATTTTCTATATTATTATTATTATCACCATCATCATTAAAGAGATACGAACATATCTCAACCCACAAGTTTTCTCAGTTTTACACTTCTGATTTTCTACCCATAGCCTGGTAGGGGCAAGTGAGTGAGCAGCCATGTGCTGTTTAGTTGCCAGCTGAGGTTAAACCACAAGCATGGTGAAAGTCTGAATTACAGTGAAATTTCAGCGATAAGAGTCTCCAGAAGCCTTAATTTGTTCCTCTTCTCAAACCATTCTAATTTAAATTTATAAATTAACTGTCAGTCTGGTAGTCTAGGCTTTTAAAATTCTGTTTCAAAAATCTTAGAAGAAAATGTTGCTTAAATATAGTATTGCTGGACTTTGATTAATGTTATTAATTTGATGCAATTCAAACTAATTGCAAATGACCTTGAAAACTGGATTATTACTTGAAAATTAGCAACTGCCTAATATTGACATGTTGGAAATGTGACATTAATTGTCTCAAGTTGCATGTAATTTATACACAAAAAAAGAGATCATAATACTACAAAAATGCTGAAAAACTACTTGTTCCATAAACAGGTAACATGCCCTGTGCAAAATTGGGCTTGCATCACCATTTTTAAAGTGTTTTGCTATTCTTCAGCCTTGCAAGAATAAGACAACTGAGGAAGGTGACAAAGCTTTACTGACTTTTCAGTGGGAAGCCCAAGTGAACTGCCCTGCAGAGACTGAGTAGCTCACAGACGTTGCTGGAGCCCAGCTAAGCAGCAGCTGTGCCTGCAGAGAATCCAAGGCTGCAGTCTATCCAATGCCTGCTCCCCCAGCCAAGAGCGTGGCAGGCAGCTCTGGAAGGGGAGGATGTAGCACATCTCCCCACAACACAGTGCCACCGCAGAAAACTCAGACCTGCTACTCATCTTGGTGATAACCTGCTTGCTTGTATAATCAGCAGCAGAGTTTTAAAAATGACCTTACTAAACCTGAAAAAACATTTCTCATCATACAAATATTAAAACCTGAAAATCTGCCAGATTAATTTAAAGAATTTGGACGTTAGTAACATTTCACAGTGACTGCTAACTTGAAAGCTGCAAGATAATTTTTTTAACAAGTATAAATATTTGTACATATGATCTGCATTTAAGATTTAAATTCGTAGTCAAATATGAAACACTGTGTATCATCTAGTTCTGGAAAAGGTTCAAGAAGGCAAGTAAGAATAGACTCATCAGCTTTCAGACCAAACCAAAGTAATTCTAATTTTTAAACCAATAGGATTTAATCACTTCCATAAAAATAGTTTCAATAGTAACAATTTCCTTATTCACGAGCTATACACAACTTGAAAAAGCACAAATTATTATCAGCTTCCTTTTCAGCTCTTTGATTAGGTTGGCATTTAGAAGGAAACACAGAAAGGGATTTAAATTGGCATTCTACCAATGAACAGAGAATCACAGTATTTTATCTTACAAAGTTAATCACACCTCTCCCAGTCTGAGCTACTTGTACAAAACAAGCACTCTGGGAAAAAATTTCATACCAAGCACCAAATGATTGTGCTCCCTTCTTGGGAGCATATGTGGAATCCCAAATAAGAATTAAAAGCAGGATTCCATCAAGATATCACGATTTGCATATAATGTTTTCTAAACTTAAATACCAAGACCTACTGACCAAAGCATTAATGCAAAAATTAATTTACTATCTTTAATTACCAACCTCTTTTCTGTTCTATGTTACTGACTTCATTTCAAGTCAGTCTGACTGAAATCCTAATTTGGCAGTAAGGTATTACACCACAGTGCATTTTCAGTACTGTTAGAAAAAGCTCACCAAACTTTACACCCAACATAAATACCAAGGAAACCTTCTGCAGATTAGGCTAATTTCAGGAGAAGCAGAACCAAATTTCTTGAAAATAAATTATTTCTTTCTAGAGAAACTGTGTAAAGTAAATTTTTTAAGAAAAATAACCCTGGAAATTAAGATAACACCCAATCTACAACATTGGTATTATAGGAAAAAGCCATTTCCAAACACATTAACTCAACTTAGTAAAGTTCCTCGGACCAATACACTTCCTGTATGAAATATCCAAAATTTAAATACTGTCTGATATTATTAAATACCTTCTGATATTATTTCTTCCATAAAGATTTGGGAAGCATCCTACATAGAGATGCAGGCTCAAAAAACCTGAAACAAGCCACACAAAAAATCCCCCCAGACAAACTAGATTTTCAATTTTACAGCAGTATTTAAAAAAAACCATCACAGATTTCTTTTGGTTGTTCAAGCTAAACCTATGAAATTTTGCAGATACATCTTCATTAAGTGTTGGGGTACTGCTAATTTAGTGCTCTATTTTAAATAACTAGCTGTATTGTATAAAGGTCAAAGACAATCTGACCTAGCTCTCAATCTGCATAAATGTCACCTTTTCAGGAGGAAAAAATTTAAAATGCTATGACTCTTTCCACAAAAACTACTTTACAGAAGCTGTCTGACAAAATGAATTTTCCACATTCATGAAATGCAAAATATGCTGTCTTTTGCATCAGGCTCTCAAACAGCTGAACACATGTGAGCTGGCACTAGCCTGTGAGGAAGCACATACACATACAGAGCATAGAGATATAGCACACAGGCATACACAGGGTAATTCATAACATTTCCTGGGGGAAAAAATTCATTTACTTGTCCACATAATGATTAACATGGAGCATCTAGCAGAAGAAATCAAACTTCCAGTTTATTTTTGAAACAGATCCATGAGACAACTGAAGCAATCTAATAGCACAGCCCTATCAAAAGAAAATCCTCTCCACCTCTTTCTTTGTACTTGGCTGGGATTCCTCTGACCCAATCAGAGGCAATTCAGCCCATTAAGCCAGTATAAAATTATTCCCTTATTTTGCTGGTTCAAATAGATCCAATCCATCCACTTATTTCCTACCTTACACAGCCCCTACTTTCAAATGTTTTTCTACCTAACACAGTATTCTTTATTTTAATTTATATTATTGCATGGAGATCAAGAAACCCTAGTAGCCAAAATGTATTGGCCAACTAAGACATAAATATTCAGTAAACAGACAGAAAAACCAGAATCGGCTGCATCATTGCTTTTAATTTCTCTTTTAATCCATCAGTGGCTAGTAAATCTCCGTTTTTATATATCATTCATTCTCAGCCCATTCTGGCAGTAACATTCTCTCATCAATGTGGTGATTGAAGCTGGGTTCCTGATTATAGTAGCTTAGTTTACTGCTGCTCAGAAAAACTGCAAACAATGGCATGAGTTCTGCAGCCATACACAAATTGAAACATTAATTTTGGCTTCTGTTCATGTCACTGCAAAGTACATTTTATTAAGAAAAGCTAGGAGCAAACTATTTTTATCATCTATGCTGTTGTCATTAGATGTCAGTATTACAGCCACAGAAAAAGTAAAAAGATGATGAGTACTGTTTCCCACCATCCATTTCATATTTCTTAACATAATATTCTCATTTTACCATTAGCAATTTTTCTGTGCTTTTCACTTATGCAGAATGACTCCCTCTCCAAACAATAATCTGGCTGAGAATGCATTTAAACCTGCTCTGGTATGTAAAATGCTCATACTAACACTGGTGTAGAATCACATGATGAGACCCAATCCCAGAATGAGTATGAGAAGAAATGCATCCTTCTGTTTTAAATTCTTCTCACTCACGAGATGTCAGCTCAGAGTTTTGCTTGCTATGAAATATCAAAGGCAAAAGAAGAAAGTCTCACTTGTGAAATGTGGTTGATTGAAGATTCCATGCGCCGGAGCTGGGATGCCTGGATATCCAGCATTTGGAGAACATTGTTGGCCAAGGTGTTGATCAGATAGGCTACGCTTGCTAAGGACTGCGTTGTGTAGGCTTTGGTTTCTTCCAGGGCTCGCTGCTTATCTGCTGACTGAAAAACACAAAGAAAAGGGTTATTTAGTATGAAATCTTTCACACAAAGATTCTTGGAATGAACTCTTTTTGCCTCTCTTTACAGACAACAAATTATACAAGTCAAACTAATTCTAAATAAGAGTTACTATTTTTCCACAGAAGATACTACCTTGGTATTTAAAGGGTTTCTACACTTTCTAAGAAGAATTAAGCTCCTTTTCTTCTTGAAATATACTTGGATTTTTCTTGAGAAAAGTTCAACTTCTCATTCAGTATTTTAGCAATTTACTTGAAAAGCATCTGAGACACCTATCCTAGATTTTATACAGTTTAGAATTCTACTGTTTCATTTTTCTAAATCTGGTACTTCATTTATAACTCCTAACAGTCTACAAGGAGCTGCAAAATACCATATTCCTCATCTCTCCTAATCACTTAATCCTCAATCTCCTAATCATTGTTGTTACAAAGTCATTCACAGAGACTGAGCTGTAATTATTCCCGTAAGATGGTAGCTGAATACAAAGTGAGAAGAATAATTTTTAAAAAGAGAAAGTCCATGCTTTCTTCTTAAACATGTTTTGTACTTTTTCACATTGTGAATACTTTTCTATGAAAAATTAATATGATCCACTTTTCTAGTAGTAGAGCACCTAAAAGTATTTAGGCTATCAACAGACAAGATATCCATTAGAAATTTAAAAACATACATACATTTCAAACAGCATTAAAAACAATAAGCTAAGAATCTAATTGCTAGGGTTCTGTGTTTCTCCTTGAAAAATAGTTAAGATCACTAAGATGTGATCCAGTACAAAGAATACAGATTAAAGTGCTGGTAAAACATAAAACTAAGATGCTAAGAAACTTTCCAGTTTTCAAGGCTTCAGTATACAGTGAACTTCACTTTCACCTGATCTTTAGCCATCTCACAGGCTGATGGTGCTGTTTCTAAAGCAACGGTTGATAAATGCTCTCTACTCCCACCTGTCATTATTACACTGTATTTCATTATTTCCTTGGCTTTTTATATTATCCACATAGGTTGGGTATCAACATCCAAGAAATGTGCTGTAATTAAAGAGGGAATATAAAGTCATTTCACATCTTTCAGCACAAACTGAATCTAGCATCCATTGTATTACATGGACTTTGAGAAGCACAGAAAGTAAGTGTACTGTATTTCAGGAAAACAATTCCTAGAGCTCACTATGTTTCCCAAGACCTTGTAGTAAGATTCTTAAAAGAAGATTGCTAGCTTTCATGGGGAAAAAAGTTCCAGACACGTAAACACAGACACAAGACTTCAATGAAATGCTCAGATTAAAGACACTGCATACTTTTTCTTTCCTGGCAACTTCCTGTGTCCATAAACAACACTGGTATCGTAGCTGGCCAGTTCGCAGGCTGCACTGGTACCAATTCCTCATCTGCTGGGAAGGAGCAGAGCAGCAGCTGCTCCTTCCAGTTCATCCAAGAGCTGCCTTGGTGGGACAGGAAGGAGGAGTGCTGCAGGAGTGAGCATTCTCACCGTGTTTCTCTCCCATGCAGAAGACAAAACTAGACCAACAGAAGAAGGAACTGAAAATTTTAGGAGCCTCTCAGGGCACAGTATGAGGATATTGTCCAACAGAGCACAATTATAAATGCTGCCTTATATTTAACAATAAAGAAGTTAGAAAAATGCTATCTCCAGATCTCATGTAAGAATTCATGACTTTTAACCAGCTGAATAGTACATCTTGTACATAAAAGAGCCTGAAACTCAGCTTAAGGACTCCCAAATGAAGATACATCAAGCTCTTCACCTCTATTCTCACATTGCTGGCTTGTAAATACACTTTCCTCCCCTCTCCCTGCTCATACACCCAGCTCAGCCTGCACACTCCCCTGCAGCAGCCACGCTCCACAGCCATTCAAACCATTTTTCAATGGCAATAACAAAAATGACCAGAAGCTCATCTGTTTGGCTCTACAGCTGCTGCCATTCTATTTATAGAAGCAGAAAATGCTGATTTCCATTAGTACACTGTATATCCAGAGGAGCTGAGCATAATCCAGCAAACAGTGTTTTTTCATTAATAGGCTACATGTTTGAGAACAAAAGGAAATCTACCTGTAATTTTAAATATTATGAGCCTCTGCTATGGTTTTTCTGCTTAAAGAAGCACAAATATGAATTCGTGTTCAGATCTAGTCCTTCCAGGGATGTAACCTACTAGCTAAATTCAAGTCACCCCCAGTTCCAACCAACAAGGAACTGACTTCTCAAACGCAAAATGCATTAGAGATCTCATAAAATAATACTCTAAACTACTTTGGAACTGTTATTAGCATAAAAACCCATTTAATTGATGCATCTAATTAATGTATTTAGCTGATCACAACTGTTTTTTGCAGAACCCGAAAATCTGAGGCAAACTCCACTCACATCTGGCACAGCAAAACTGAAGTGTGAACTTTCTTCCTGTGAAGAATCTGTTCAAATTAAAATGACTATTTGAACCTACTACTGTCAATCTATCTCAAAAGAACAAAAAATAATTAGTGACAGCATTTTAAAACAATCATATTTACCCTGAAAACTTTCAGGAGACGAAAACTTCAATGACTCACAGCAATAGTAAAAACTCTAGAACACTTACAGTAAAATCTTAAGTTCCCCTGTGGAAATATGAATATAAATGTCAGTTAAATTTCAACGTGAAATGATAAGTTGTGTTTAGCATGAAATCCATCTTTTAATTTGATAAGTAGATTTCCAGAGACAGTATCTTTATCATATGCTCCTATGCAACAAGATCCCTATTTAAACTCCACACGGACACCAAATTACATTGCTTGCAAATGCTGCCATGCTCACTGAGTATGTAACTATGCAAATAAAGGGATTTCTGCTCACAAGATAATGGTTTCAAGTTATCAGTAAACAAAATTCAAACATAATCCTCAGCAGTCTAAGTTCTGATACTCCTGATCTTCCTAACACCAAAATACCAGTCAGTATGCTTCACATCATACTGTGAGGCAGACAAAAAGTTATCTCAACATCCATACCTACCAAAATTCTCTAGTGAAAGAAAAAAATATCAAACTGATAAGACTCTACAGTAATTTCTGTAACCTATGGAATACTGTTTCCTTGAAGAATATCAAAAACAAGAGAAACATGTTCTATGTTCTTCACAACAAAAAACCTTGTTCCTGTGGATACTTAAACATATTAACCAGAGTCCTCAAAGCCCTTCAGTTCTCAGAAACATTGTGTTCAGCATGATCAAGCACTGATAGCAAATGTTTTCAGCGCCCTGACCTAAATTAAATGCCATGAACCAGACCTTTGAGTATCTCTCCATTTCAGTTTTTAAGTATCTTTAGCATTTACACACGTAAAATTATGCATACCTATGAAAAAATACAGGCTCATAACATCTATCCACACACAACTCTTAGGAAAGCAATCCTTCCAGTCATTAGATCAGTTTGATCTGTATTTTTAAATGGATAATAATTTTAAGAAATCAAAGCTATTGTTTGACAGACAAGTCTTCTGAAACACTGCCAGCATAGGGATCCTCTCATTCCTAGACCTGACATACCCACTCCATTGTCTATGCAGGGCCACATGGCAGACTAGGTACCTGACCTAGTTATAACTAACTTTAGAAACAAATGATTGTTTTAAACTCCAGTCACTTCCATTATCTTCCCTGACATGCAAAATTGCAAACACTACCCTAGTAAAACTACACAGATGCCACAAAGAAAAAGCAAAGCAACTCAGTGAATTATGGTCTGAGCAACTGTCATGGTATTACGGAGACTCAGGATCCACTTCCATCAGCAGTACCTGTTACAGGAGATGTCCCCAACACTGAGTGCACACTCCATCTGCTGTAGTGAATTAGACCAGGAGGCACATCCCAAATGAAAATCATCTGATCCATAAACCAAATTATAAGTTTTGCCTCATCCAAACCACTGCATAGCCAGAGAAACACAAGGAAAGATACAATCAAGAATAAAGAGGGAAGAACTATCCAGAGTTGCTGAGCTTGCTAGAAAAGGAACAAGCGCTGGAACATCACTGCAGTCTTTCCAGCCCTCCACTATCTATAGTTCTTCTTCACCCGAACTGCACAGTGTCCCATGTTTCCCTTAATATTTTTCCATTAACTGTGTTAAGAATGCTGCTGTGTCTCCACCCCAAACTTGCAACTTTGACTTCTCACACAATGTTAAAATACTTGAGTATCACAGCTGGATCATCTTCACAGCCTTAAACAGAAATGTTTAGATCATGTCTTCTGTGCCCATGTTATGGAATTTCCAGGCAACTGCTTAGTATTTCTTCTGTTTATTATTTTTCTCCACACAATGCACACATCAGGTGTTCATGTGAGTCACAAGGCAGCATTCTTTTCTCCTGCTCTCAGCAGTAAGAGCACCATTTTGACTCACCACAGAGAGCTCATCTGATGCTCCTGCCAGCCACACATGGACTGGGGACAATGTCAGCTCCTACAGGGAGCTGCTCCCCCCGCTGCAGCAGGAAGTGTTTCCCCCTGCACCTGGACACAGCAGCAGCTATGGCTCTGACCAGCTCTCCCCTGGAGCGTTTTCCATTTGTGGGAAGCAGCCAGTACTGAAACAGTTATTTTGTCTCCACCAGAAAACAAAACAAGCATCAGCTACACGGAAATGCTTCACAGGATGAATCCAGCCTGAGAGCTACAGCACAGACTACAGTGACTGTACAAACTGGGGCTTTTAGATAGCAGGAGATCAAAGTCACTCAAGTCAGCTACAAATGCACAGACTTCACAGGCAGTCAGAAAAGCCATGTCTTACATACACAAGGCAATAGTGTGTGCTTGCTTTCAGACACTGGAGAATTATTAACAGTTTCCACTTCCATAAGCCAGTCCAACAACAGACACTAAATCTAACAGCTCACCTGAAAATACTGCTGATTTTTTATTAGATTGTATAAACCAAATTGCTAGCATTAGAAATTATGTGGAATTCAACCTGCAGTAAATGTAAATATGACTACCTTTCATGTCGGGATGCAGAGCCCAGGCATCACTTTTTCTTCCTAGTCTGGAAGTTCCATTTACACTGCACAATTACACTACCAGATCTGAATAAGAAATAGCCTGGACTGCTGACTCTATAAAATATCTATAAAATATTTTAATTCAGGAATTAAATGTCGCAAAGTTTATTCTCCTGCCTAAGAAAACACCACATTTTATACAATAGAAAATAGATGACAAAGAAGAAACAAATATTGAATGGGGCAGATGAGAAAATAAAACATGCAGTAAGGTATCCAAAAGAAGAAAACTATTTGGTTGTATGATTAGCAAAAGGAATTCCTACATCTATATAGAGCATAAAATGCAGGGCTAGAAAGAAACAAAGAATTTAAGGCATTCTCCCACCCGAAGAGTGCTCAGCCACATCCTAGTGATAACGTCTGTTATGTCCCTGTTAAGAAGAACATGAATAATTTTGTACAGAAAAGCAGCTACTAATGGAAAAATTCTACAAAGAAAAAAAAATTATGGGAGGCAATGTGAATCCTACAGTAAAATTTACAAAACATCAATCCAACTAGGTAAAACTAGATAAAAGAAAAAATGGCACCAAATGCTCAAAATGCTACCAAATTAAAATGAAAGATTTCAAAGATAGCAACACATTAAAAAAGAAAAATACATTTCCTATGAACTGGAAAGAGCTCATAAAGACAGGTCTGAAAGTGCTGCATGAAAGGAAACATTTAAAGCTACTGGCATTTTAGTTGGCTATTGTAGCTCCGTTTCTTTCCTGCTACAATAAAAAAAATTCTTTATCCAATAGTCATCAACTTGGAAATTCACAGTTTTGCAGTTAGGCTAACAAGACTTATACAAATTCTACTGGATGAGCCAAAAAGTCTGGACCTATGTGTTGAGAAAGAAACAGTGTTTCTTATTACAGAACACTGACACAAGTTGTTGACTTTAATATCAATATGACTACAACAAAAAATTCTTCCAAGATTAATACTTAATGTTGAATTGGGGGTGAAAAAAGGGGTGAAAAAATAGAGCTTTTCATTCCTGAGGCTACTGTCATTCACATCTTTTAGCACACATAGAGCTCTGAATGGCAAAAAAAATTTCAATTCATACTCAAATCAACTCTTCAAGGCATTTGTGCAAGGGATTTATGCAGTAGTATTTAGGCATAAAAGTGGAAGCTGAGGTTGAAGAGTGGGACACCAGACTAACTACACAAAGAAGTATATCCAGAATGCACTAATCAGTTCCCCAATATATAGAGCATCTCTTGCTATTGTTCAAAACAGTAGCATTTAGTGAAACTCATATATGTGATGAAAAAGTAATGGTAAAATTTTAAAAATAAGACAGAAGATTTGTTTCATTTAATCGATGTAACAGTTGTTTCTTTTGATTACCGTTAACACAAACCCAAGCTGGCATTTATCTTATGACCAGCCAGCAAAACCCCTCAGGTTTCTGCTGAGGTCGCATTAACTTCAAGAAGCCTCAAGAACAAAAGCTGCATGCTAGATTTCAACAAGCTTCCATTATTCAGTACAAAATGTGCCCAACTGTGATACTGACAAAGCACACTTCAGTTTTCCTGTGAAAAATAGATTGAGCTCTTATATCATCCTTTTAATTGTTGCAGAATTCCTTGAAGTTACTGAAAGCCTCATACATAATTAAGTATTTTACACACTTTTATTCAACTGCACAGATGGCATTTGCTCAGCCCATCCAAGTGCTTTCTGAGGTCCTTCCGTGAACTACAAAAAATGATTGAGAAGAAAACTGAGCATCATTAATCCAATAATTAAGTCAAAATCATGCCAAAAACTTACATAACTGTCAGTGAAAAATACAGTAGTTTTCTGTTTTAACAAACTGGCTCATTAAATACTTGCTAAAGAATATCCCTGACTCCTTTTTCACTGCCGGAACTGCTCATTCCCAGGACAGAAAACATGTACCCACCAATTCCTATGGAGCTGGTCTCTAACACACAGGAGAAACAGGCACAAAGAAGCAGAAGCAATCACTGACATGTCAGAGCAGAAGGAAATAAGCTCTTCCACAGTTTCAGAAAAAACAAAGGGCCATAGAGCTCTAAGGCACTTATTTCTGTGGCACCAGAAAAACCCCAGATTTCCCTTTTGGATGAAGAACAATCCACGTGTTCTATCAGTACACAGAAAAACTCAGTCTACCTGTTCTTTAATATAACCAAAATTGCACAGTACCTGGAGTTGGGAGTAGAATTTTTTTGTTCCAGTCAATTTTATAGCATCATCTCTCTACTGTTCATCTCCATGTGCAAAGATCTGTCTCTATGTAATAGCTTATTCATGATTATATAATGAATATATATATAATTATTTGTTATTATTTTAGAAAGACAAAAGGCTGGCTTCATCACTTGATTACCCTACTCAAATGCATACACTTTCCTTTTAAAATTAAGAAGAGCTCATAGTCATTGCCCATTTACATGTACACTGCACCCTAAATGTTATGAATTAATCAAAGGTAAGGCAACATAAGCAAACAACATTTTGGACACAAATGGGAAACACTTCTCCCCACACACCCTGCCACAAAACTTTTAAGTTCTGACAGCTTTCCATTGTTCTGCATTCAACAGAAAACACGAGCAGCAAAGCACACTGAGACCATGAACATGGGAAGCAACAAGATCATTGAGAGTAGTAACTTGGCCTACAAATTAGTAGCAATGGTAGGTCTAGAGTTTGGAGATGGAATATTTTTATTTCACAATAATTTTAGCATGACCTTACCTGAACATTAACTATAATTAATCTGCTTGAAAACTCTTTGTCACATCTGTGAAGAAAGGAGCAGAGCATCTCAAGCCTCCTAGTGACACAACTCTTTTTTTTATTAATGAACTGCTCTCAGGAGTGACAAGACACAGTGTAGGAATCAGCACTAAATGAAACGCCAGTTGTGGGTGGACCATCCAGGCAAAGACAGAGGACAGTCAGGCACCCAAACCACCCCATTTTATCAGTATCTGTCAAGCTGAAAGGTAAGTAACTTTCTCCTCAACTGTATCCAAAGGCTCTACTCAACATCTACATGCAAGTATCAACTTGCTGCTAACACAAAGTGCATTTAAAATTTAAACACCTTTAAGTGGGAACATACTGAAGTAAACTCTTCTCTTTACAGATGATAATGGGATTAGGACTATTCTCACAGCACTGTGAATTCTGTATGTGCTACATTTAGTAAAACACATCATCTTTTGATCAGAGATCACACAGTAATCAACAAAGCTGCGTGAGGAACAGTGGCATTTAGGCCAAACCAAATCATTATAGAATATACTGGGTTTAGAGTTAAGAATGCATCAAATCACCACCAGATTTTATAATTCAAACAACATTCAAAGAGCAAGTAATAAATGTGGTATTTAAAAAAGCATTTTCCAAATACAAGGTTACTTGCATTCATCTTATTACACTAATATTAATATCATATAAAGTTATTCCCATTTTAACAAGTTATTTATAATTACAATTTATCTTTATTTATCTGCATACTAATAACAAGTATGCTACCTAAAGAATATACTCTTACCATTCATTCTCCAGTAAAGCCTTTGACATCAAGTTATTCTGCTTTCCAAACTATTAAAAACCTGTAATGAATCACTAAATGTCACTAGAATTTCTTGATTACAAGTGCAACTGCCTAACTTTTAACTTGTCTTAAACTCAGTATCAATAATCTGCTGCAGTCTGTACAAGGTCATTTGCATTAAATTGCAGTCTTTTGTTTTCACTGCCGTAAATTTATTTGATGTTTTCAGTTCTGTGCTGAGCCTCAAAATGTAGGTTGCTTAACAGCTAAGAAAGCTACCTTTCAAAGAAACAGACACAGAACCTAACCTCCTAAAATGAAAAGTTGCCTTTTAAAATACATACTGCATTCAAGGCCACCAGTGAGGGTAAAACCAGCTCACTGGATTGAGATCTATGACAGCAATATCAGTCTACTCTACCCAAGAGAAAAACACAGCAAAGGGAGCTGTGGACAAGCACAGCTTCTCTGACATCTAATGATCTGCACCACTGTTTCCATACTGCCTGCATCACTGCAACAAATCTGTCATCTGTTTCCCTTAACCATCACCAGAATCAAACTTTGCATTTATTTCCATACATTCACAAACACAGCAGACCAGTTTTCACACACAAATATCCTGCTCTCATCAGACCTTGCAAGTTCCTATTCCTTGAGAACAGAGCCAAAGTCCTGTTTATGCAAAAATAATAGGGCATGATGTATTCACACAAACCTACTAGACAAGGTTATAAAAAACTTTTCAAGGCAGCAGCACCACAGTTTAAAATGATGCATCACAAATTGTGTCACAAGAACAGCATGCTAGCATCCAAAGGCAATTACATCTAAAATACAGTTAATACGTAGTTGTGTTACTAGTTACTCATCACTGCTGCACAGCATTAGACTTTGCTCCTGCTCCAGAGGAAGCAGCAGTGGGGGAATCCACTCCCCTGCTCATTCTGGGAAACCAGGGGAGATTTCAGCCCTCTCTGGTAGCTCTTCTGCAATAACACAGCTGAGAGAAGTGGGTCGTTTTCCAGTTCCTGCAACAACATAATTATTGTTGGAGTTCCAGAGACAAGGCCAATTTTGGCTTTAATAGCAACACAGTATCAACACATTTGTGGCCATAAGAGGCTAGTCCAATACAAATGCACTGAATTAAGAACCTCAGAAACAGCAAAGACCCACAGGCTTAACTCTATTATCTCATATACCTACTGTTCTACAATTCTTCATTCATCAAGGATGCTTTAGTATGCAGAGTTTTCACTGAGTTTATGAGTCAAAATCATTGATAAACTCAAATTTAATTTTACAGTTACTCAATAAAAATAAAGCAAGTGGTAGCATTTGCAAAAATTACTTCATATGCAAAGTGGCTTTCACAAGTAAAAACTACAGTCATATAGTAATTACATTCTGCTGTACAAAAAATGCTTTTGCACAAATTGCTTTCTCCACTATCAAGATTAGATTAACAGACTTTTATCTCTGTCTCTCAAAATCTGACAAAATCTATCATTTCTAAGAAAGGATATCTACTTCAGCTTTACAAAATATTATCTAGTCACAGGGGTTTATGTAACAACTGAGTTATTTCCCAATTTTGCCCGTTTCTTTCTTCCACTATAAATGCTCAATTCAATTCATTACATAGCAGTGATTGAGGTCAACGAATGGCTTTGATTTAGAATCACAAACAGAGTGATCTGTGGCAGCAGAAGCAGATTCTGCTTCCAAGTGTCCACTGCCAGGCATCACAAGCTCATAGCAAGGAAGGCTAAGTAGGACACACAGCCACATCCTCCACCATCACAGCTCACACCCTAACGTTCCCCTCCAAACAGTCAGGGAGATGCAGGACACCTGTAAGTGCCAGGGTGTAACTGCAGCACAGCCGGGAAGATGCACACCCTATTGGGCCAGCAGCTCCCGAGGGAGGCTGGCAGGTGTGCAGATAACACCCACACCAGTTACCACAGCAACACGGAGCTCCGCGGCACCGTCCCACTTCCTCAGGCATTCGAAAACACTGAGGAGCTCAAGGAATGCAAGCTGCTGGAAAGCCTTTCCTCCTGTCCACGGCAAAGGCAGCCCTGTTAGCCTCAGAATTCTTCCACATCACCACCCTAACTAATACAAGTCTTTCAATTGCTATTCACTTTCTCTACCTCCTCACATGAGCAAGCCCCAAAATTTTATCACACTGGAAGGAATACTTTAATTTGACTACCTTTGGTATGGCTAAAAAAAGCTTGAAGAGAAGTAAAGAGGCAACATGAGTATGCCTTCCAAAGACAGCAGATAGATGGTTTAAACTAATGGGGGGCAGGAATTTGCATAGTCACTCTTCCTTTTCTAGGAAATAAAGACACTTGGATTACACAGATTCCTTCACAATGATCAGTGAACCTTAAATTTGAAATTATTCTTACTTGGCGCTTTTAAAAGCTGCTACCAATTCAGACATAATGAAAGAAAGGAACTGTCTTCAGATCCATGCCCACAATCTGACAAGAACAGAAAAAAAATATTTTATATGAAATGTACAGATCAAAATAAGAAACTGTCACACAACAGCTGCAATATACAATATCCCTCTAGGAGGCAAAAGAGCCACTGGCAGCATACCCTGAAACCTAGAGATTTATGCTAAAGTAGCAGAACCTGGGTGGGTGAGCTGCAGTGGCAGCTGATCACTCTACAGCACAGAATGAAAGAATGAAAGGTTTTCATGAAACTTTTCTTTGAAAGGTGCCAGTCTGTCCCTCTTTCTTTCCTGCATTAAAACAAACAGGCCAGCTGTCCTTGCCTACTGCAGAACCACTTAAAGGCCCAAGTCTCTGACCCCTGCAATGCCACACCTGTGCCAGAGCACCATCACCTCAAATGCACATTTGTATCCCGTTACACGACCAGACACTGACATATTCTGGTCTGACTGACAAATCACAGCAGCCCACACAGCTCACACTTCTTCCTTGCTGCCACTGTAAATGCCTGCCAGAAAGAGAGCAGAAGCAAACAACAACAGGCTGGTTTGTTCTTGACATCCACGTTCATCCTTCTGAAAGCTGACCTGTTGTACAACCCACCTGCTGAAGGTGGTGGCAACACTCTATGATACCCAGTCATAACTGATCCATGATAGAGATTAACTGAACAAACCACCATGATGAAGTGAAAGAAAGTTAGTGAAAGTTCACTCTGAAATCTGAAAATCACAACCAGTGCCTTCTTATTAAGTAGATTTGTTCCCTACGTGTCCTGAGAGAAGCATCTGCTCATTTTTCTGGCAAAGAATGTTTTTACAACCTTTTGCTCCTGTTACCATAGCACTGGACGAAATACAATATTGGCAGATGAGAATGGGATTCTGGCCTCTTATGCAGAGACAGTTAGCCAAGCCCAGATCTCCATTCTGCACTTACTAGAGAACTTTCTAGAAATATAAGTCACCTCCTCAGCTGAGGAGTCCCAATCTGATTCCCAACAGTAAACTGCTAGAAATGAAGATTTTTCCAGAGCACTTCTTCTTCATGCTTGTAAGAGAGCTGTTAAAAAATAAAAAAATCTTAAGGTTACAGGAGGTTTTTAATTTCGACTAGACTCAAACTTTGCTGTGCTGCTACAATCTAAGAATCTCAGAAAATAAGCAGAAAAAAACCCTTTTCTGCAAGCACTGTAAGTAGCAATTATTCTTTTTTCTAGCTTAACAAGCAGTTTTGGTCCATTTACTTCAAAATTATAAGTAAACCTTCTGTCAATTGCTATGTAGCTCAAGAACAGCAAGCCAAGTTGCTATATTCAACCTGCAGCATGTAACTTAACAGCACAGCATCAAATGTTCTGTCATTATTTCCAGTAAGAGCTCTATTTTACACACGCATTTTCTAAGCATGACCTACTTTCACATTAAGAGCAATACTTCTTACCCAAAGAGAGACTCTTTCATGCAAGTGGTAACTTAGTTTCTCAAAACAATACATGGCCATTTTACATGTATAAAAGGATGTACATTTGATTTTCCATGTTAACTATACTGCAACTGTAACACAGTAACCTCAATCCAATTTAAATACTTCTTCTTTCTGCAAATTACCACGTTACTTTTTAAAGAATTAACAAGTATCACACTGAGTTATCAAAAGCAATATGCTTGATAACCAAATCCAACCTTGGCAAGGTTTTTCTCCACATACAATAGTTCTAAGATTCCCCAGACTTGAAACAAAGCAATGCAGGTCACTGAGCCATTTCAGAATTTCTCTCTAACAATATGGAGAGTTTTCTGTCTGGTAAAGAAAAGCCAGGACTTGAAACACAAACTACCAGGAATAAGGGTCTTCTTGCTTAACTATAAAGGCCATCATTCAGAACATCAACACGATGAGCTTGAAGAAACCATATTTTTTTTAATTCCTTCAGAACAATATCAGAATTTCATACAGTAAATGTTTAAATCTGCTGTCTTAAAACAAAGCACTAGCATTACCTAATAGCCCATGGGCCCCCTGGCAGAAGCTCTGTAAATTCTATAAGGTTGTTTTTATGCCTCCACACAAAGAAAGCAGATGATGCACCAAATATATTCTTTGAATCAAAAGCATTTAATAAACTTAAATGAATACAACAAACCCCATGAGAATGACTGCAGTACCAAACAAGAGCTTCTATTTCTAAATTGTTTCCTTTGTTCTAACATTTTGATGTCAGCTGAAGACAACACCTATCTATAACTCATGTGAAAAACACACAAAATTACACACGAGAACATTTTGAAAAACAAAACTTCAGCAATATCCCAGTGAACATCCAGGGAAAAATCTCCATGCAGGACACTGTAGAGGCAGCAGCTAAGGACGTAGTTCTAGCAAAACACCTTCAAAAAAATCAATCAAGGTATTTGGGATCCAACAGAAGACAGCTCTGTAAACCTGGAAGCAATTCTAAAATGAAAAATAAGCAGCACATACAATGGTACAAGAAGTTCTACAAAGTCTGTCCTGAAAAAGCTGGTTACCATAAAAGCTTCAGAAAAGGACAGAGGAATGAATCAGACAAACACTCCCAAAGTAGGATAGCGCATCTGCAATGCTCCAAAATTCACAGCTGCCCACCTCTGCACACATATTAATGATGTTCCATTGCTCAGCTTCCACTAAAGCACTTCAGTAACAAAAAAACCTCATCTGCAGGCACAATCTTATTTTACCAAAACAGGTGAAATAATAATTTTTCTTGTCTCTGTTTATCTAATGTGAGCCCGATTTTCACCAGGCCCTTTAAAGTTTGTTCACATACTGATTTCAGCACTTACTGGTGCTGTTCTGCCCAAGACCTCTATAAACATTCCTCAGACAATCCTATATCAGAAAGAATGCATTTCTTTAAGAGCAACTCAACACCTTTTTTCCTCTATATTTATAGAATTTTTACTATTTTCAATATGTATAGATTGGTAAGCATCCATGTTGAACAGAGAAGACACCATCAGTCAGACACCTCATCAAAAGATAAAAATGTACTGCAATTTTTACCCTACAACAGCCATATCCAGAGTAGCCCAGTAAAACTTAAGACGAAGATTTTCATGAAGTAAATTAAACCATTATCTTCCTCAGCTAACAAAATAACTAATAATTAATTTTTTCAAATGCAACAGTTTTAAAAGTCTTTTTTTTCAAAAAATTTTCAAAGAAAAGTCATATACAGACTATGGTTGTCTCAAATAGGGGAAACACTTCCTTTCTGCTATACAATCTAAATGCAGTGACAAATATTTCAGGAAGGAGTCATTTTAATCCCACAGTTAAGAATTATCATGCTGTTCCCCACATAGGCCAAATTCCATCATCTCTAACTAGAGCAGTAGCAGACAGCTTTCCACATGCTGGGAACTCTCCCAGTGGCCAGAGCTCTCAGCCCCAGAACGCATCTCGAGGGCTGCACGTGCTGCATGCAGCGCTGCAGGGCCAGCACACATCCACTGCACTGCGCTGCACTGGAGCAGCTGCCACAGCACACAGGGGACACAGCATTACCTGGGCAGCACCAAACTGCAAAAATGAAAACTTCCAGCATGGAAGTGTAAGTGACACTGCAGACCGGTGAAAGAACATGAGACTCCTCTCACAGCAGTTTTATGCTCCAATAGAGGATATGAAGAATTCCCATGACTGTGTTTACTTTCACCATAATTATGACACAGGCTGAGTCTCAATCTTCACTTATTCACCTAATTTTAATGTTATTCTTCTGACAACTCTGTGCAATTTGTTGTCACAAAAATAGAAACGTCAAAGAAGTGAAATGACAAAAATATGAACATTTCAACTGCTGAATGCTTCTTCTATGCCATAAAAGATTCTCCTGCCTCGGATTTTTCTTTTTAACGTGAACTCATTTTCAAGTTGTCTCAACATTTTGTTACAACTATATATTCAGCAAGTTCTACTACCATCTGAAAGAAGAGTTTTCTCTACACCTTCATGAATTAAAAGTGCTGCATGAATGACCTGTTCATTTGACAAGACATGCCTAAATAACATCACCTCTCTATCCATCCATCCAGCTATGGCAATAAATAAAACTATCCTGAAGAGTTTCACAACATGAATCCTAGGTTTTAAGACAAAGAGGCACAGAGAAAGCACGAATTTTCAAGCTGCTTTTCAGACAAGCAATTCTCTCCTCCTTCAAGAAGGATCTACCAACTGCGTAACCTCTAATCCTCCACCTTCCTAGACACAAGCAGTTGGATTTTTTTGTATCACTCATCATCTTCCAGTCATTTTACTGAACAGTTTGTCCCTATAAGTCAGGAAAAACCACTCATTTTGCCCCTACAATTAGTCACAGAACACCATGCAAACAATTCTTGAAGGACTGTGTTCAGAGCCCTAAGGGCATATGGAATCCAGACCAAAATAAACTCCTTCCACTGTTTGCACACAAAAGCTGAACTTACCCTGATTTGTGAAGTACAAGATCTAGATATGACATCACATAAGAGCTGTGCTACTTAAAATCAACAGAATTAGGTATAAGAAGCTGCCTGCCCAAGTTGGGATCAAGTCTGTGCAGAGGCACTTACCTGTTTAGCACACAGAAAAAAAAACCAAGCTAAAAAAGAGCTAAATGTAATAGAATTCAATACTCTGAGACTTTACCAGTGGCAAATAAATCTCATTTCTTCTCTGTGTCCTTAACAAAAGCTACAATTAAAAAAAAAAAAAAAAGAAAATTTCAGGGAAAGTAAAACACATGGAAAATATTAACCTCTGCTCATCATAAGAAAACAAGGGAAAATCCCCTTCTCTTTGGAGAACTTTTAAGCACAGCTTTTACAGACACAAGTGGATTATTGGCACTGTATTCCCCACTTGTTCTTTAATGAAAAAAATTCTTTTATATGTGTATAAGTGGTTAAATAAGTTATAACTCTACATTAATTATCCAACTGGTGATTGAATGACACAATTCATAAGAGCCTGTCTTGCGTAAGGAGTACAACTTATAAACCATACTTTAATGAAGGGTCTCAAAATGGTACAAACATCTATAAGAAGCTCATCACACTAACAAGCTCTGTTTCCAAGGACCTGCATTTGGTGGACAGATGAGTATACACATGAGAACAACAAAAATTAGAGGCTTACCCCTCCCTCTTGCTCCAGTCATCAAAACTGCATATATTTGTAGCATATACTGGATTACTGACTCCAATAAATGTAAAGATTGCATATATATTTAGAAAATACAAGATGTACATTTTAAGCAGATGATAAAATGGGAATGATTTACAATAGTTCTATTAACTCATTCCATCAAGTGTCCTCAGTTTGGAGTTGATTTAATTATTATCACCACCAGACAAATGTAATAGCAATGCAGAGTCTACTGATCACTTTCTATCTTCTATTATCCAAACCGATTCATTTATACAGATGCACATGTAGTCAAAGAATTACCTCTTTCTTTCAGGAATGGACTGCTCTTATGACAGTGTACTCAGAATGTGATAGAAATGCTTCAAAACCAACACCCTCACTAATTTAGGCTGATTACACACTTCTCTTTGATCCAGAGATTCTGCATGCTCAATCATTCTGTCCCTTCTGAGACAGTCACTTCATGGGCATCACACCTCTAAGGACACAAAGATCAATAGGCCTAAATCTTTGAGGCTAATTCCTGAGATCACTAACAGAGGAATAAAGTGAGAAAACTGAGTACATCAGAAAACACTGCAGACTGATTTATCATAAATAACAAATAAATGTACTGTCACAGTTTCATTCTTCTCTACAACTCCTTTCACTCCCAGTTCACTAGTTATTAGTCATGGTGGAAAAAGCCCATTAATTTTACTACCACCATTTCAGCACACACATCTATACTCCATCACATAAAAACCTTAGCTCTCTTTCCCACAAATGAAATTTATCTAGCTCTTATTAAACTGACATGAGTAACTCAACACATTAATTCCCTCTCCTTGAAAGGCAAATCCAACACCAATTTGTGCAAAAAGCATTTCAAAGGATCCAGTATATATCATATTCAGGATACAGAAACTACAGTATTAAATAGAAGCAATATCCCCAAATAATCCAGGGAATGGAATTACAGTGGACAGTGCAAAATACTTCATATAAGAGATATAAAACTCCATCATGGAATAAATGCAAGGCAAAAGAATATGAAAGGAAAAGACAGAATTGCTTATATTCCCATTATTTATTTCAAATGTCTAGCCTTTCTAGAATACCATTAAATCCTAAGCCTTAGCTCCTAACAATAATTCCATAGATTAAGCAGCATTACCTCTCAAACTTAATTTAGTATTCCTGTACTTTACCCAAGAAAAATGGGAAACCAGTGTACATAGTTCATACTTTCCAAAGTATTACTTGAATTATCCTATAATTCATTACTTTTCTGTCAAAACTAACCACTCCTTTTTTGAGCATCTGCTCATATTGGCATTTTTCAGTGTTTCTGAAGCCTGTCATCCACTCAGACTGTTCTTTTGCTGTTAGCAGTGTGGGATAAGAGGTTGACTTTTGTTTTTACTATTTCTCATCTCTTTTTGGCTAAGTATTTTTGGGTTGTCCCTCCACAGACCCTACATACAGACAAATGTATGTTAGCTGATTCAAAAATAGCCATTTAATTTGGGATATTTAACATTTTTACATTTCCCACAGGTTGCAGCAGACCTGTGGTTTTTACCCAATTAAAAGTAGGTAGACAACAAACTTGCACAACCTGCAGCAAACACTCTGCCTTACATAGAAAGCTATGAACAAGCTCCACTTCTCAAGCCAATTTACAAAGTCACCATCTAGTTAAAAAAATTACAGTGAATTACAAATGCTGCAATGGCCAGCATTGCTCAAACTTACAGTATAAAAGGACACACTTAAAGATAATTGAGAATCGGCATTGTATGTTGAGTGAACACATACTATTTAATGATAATTATTAAAGTGAATCAAGACAAATCAGTGTGCTTTGAATTCATACCTCACTACTCAGTAATAAATGGCTTTGTACATTTTGTTTCTTAGACACACTAAAAGTTTGTGTTTGAACACAGATCAGACTCAGAAATACTACTTCAGCTAAGCTAGTATATTCCTGTCTGGCAAAAGCAGCAGTGTCAAGAAGAGACTTTGTTGTACGAGACAGACTCGGCAGAAAATCAAGCACTGATTCTGCTTTTGGAAGCCTCACATCACCCACAGGTTATGTGCACCAACCCTCTCATGTTTAACAGGTGTCAGCCCCACTGCTCACAGTTTTCATGGGGAGGCCACACAAACAACATCTCACGTTTGCACCACAGACCTTCAGGCCCAAAAAGCAGCACTACTGCTGCACAAAAGTTCAAAATAACCACATTTGATAGCTGGGATCTTGATGAACTTCTCACTTACCCTAAACTGTCCATCTAACAGCTCAGCACCTCAGCCATTCCCTCCTCCTCCCTCACTTCAA
>NW_005054298.1:22797718-22804813 GCF_000277835.1 Geospiza fortis | reverse complement strand
GTTACAGAATACCCTAATAAAAACATTTGCATTTACTTAGAAGAGCTTTTAAGGAAAAAAAAAATAGTAAATTTATGAGTTGGCACAAAGCTAGCTTTGGCTGTGTGTTATATCCAACACAGGCTACTAAAACCCCAGACCAAGAAATATTTTTTCCTCACCCTGCATTTCACTGAGCATAAAACAACTTCATCAAGGTAACACTACACCAATAATAATAAAGCAAGTGCTTATTGTTATTCCAACTGAAACACCATTAAGAATACATATTACAATGACATCTACTGGGAAATAAGCTACAAGAAAATGGAATAGCACATATAGAGTCTATACTTCAGAGCATATAAATTTAAATTTGACAGAGCAACTTAGTTGTTGCACCTGAGAAACAGAAAATCAAGATTTCTCACTGAAACAGACACAACTCACTTGCAAAAATGTATTAGCTCATTTACTTCAAGAAAGAATTGCCAACCTAACTAGTGAAAGCCCTGAGAATAGGAAATGCTCCTAAATTCAGTGTGCTGTGATGAGGTTTCATCTATTGACATGGAGTTTTGCTTCATAAAGCAGCCCAATGACTGAAGTTCCTGGCAGGGGTATCCAACAAAATTTACAAAACTTAGATTACTAAGCCAGAGGTCAATTTCAGGTGTGCAATTAAGTGTGAAAACAGCATTTGAAACAAAATTTAAAAAAAGATAAAGGGACATCAGCATCTAGACATAGATTCTACTGAGTAAATCTGCTGCAAACATGGTATTTAAATCAATGTTTTTCATCAAGAAAATATTCTGCTGAACAATACAGAGTAAGATTTTACTTGCTTAAAGCACTGACTGGAGACGCTCTTGCCTCACATAGGCACCACTTCCTGCCTCAGAACTAAGCCACAAAGATTAATAACTGTAAACTCAAGTAAAACACAAGCAATGGACAATAAATTTCAGAGAGCTGATTAACTGTAGGATGCAGAAGCTTTCTACTCTGAATTAAAATTCTTGATCAATATAATTCAATAACCACAGTCTGAAAATAAACTATAGAAGGGAACAACTAGAATGCCACTTGTAACCAACATTTACTGTTACAACACTTATATTAGCAACTTGCATATATACAAATTTTATTTTCATACCTACACATACAGTATTACCACCAGCAACTCCAATTACCACTAATAAAATGTCTCATGCTGTTTTCATATCCACTCAACAGAGGCTCAGTCCAACACTTCCTGACCTCCAGGTTGAACTTGTGGTACTAATAAATGCATTAAATTTGCTTTCCTGGCAAAACACAGCACAGGTGATGAAAATGGAAAGTAGATTGGTTGAGTGATAAATTCTTAAACAACTTTGCCAGCATCACTGACTCACTTAAAGGAAACATGCTCTAGTTTATTCTCACTGAAGTTCCCAAACCTAAGGAGCCACTTTAGCGGTAGCCAGGCGGCTGCAGGAGCAGCCTCTGTGAGAGGAGATCAGGAGCTGCCCCCACATCAGCCAGAGCCAGTTCTAAGCCAGCTCCAAAAGGGCCCCAGCACTGGCAAAAGCCAGTCAGCCATGCTGGAGGCATCTCTGTGCCAAGGCATCTACCAAAGAGTAAAGAGCACTGTGAAGCAGCTGGGAGAGGAGTGAGAAAGGTGTGAAGAAGACAACACTGCATACAGCAAGGTCAGAGAAGGAGGAAGGGGAGGAGGTGTTTCCAGGCACTGAAGTGGAGATTGCCCTGCAGCCCTGGAGAATCCCACGGCAGGGCAGGTGGATATGCTCTGAATGAAGCTGCAGCCCGTGCAGAGCCCACAGAAGCAGCTTCTGGCAGCAGCTGCAGCCTATGGAGAGAAGTCCATGCAGGAGCAGGCTTTGGGCAGAGCAGTGTCTGTGGGACACCCACAGCAGCAGTCTGTTCCTGCAGGACTGGATGCTTTTGGGAAGAACCCGTGCTGGAGCAATTCATGAAGAACTGCAGTCTATGGGAAGAACCTGGGATTTGTGCTCCAAAGAGTTTTGGAGCACTTTATGAAGAACTGCACCCCATTGGAGGGAGGCCACATTGGAGCAGGAGAAAGACTGAGAGGAGGAAAGAGCAGCAGAGACAAAGTGATATGAATGAACTAGAGCATCCCCCATTTCCTGTTCCCCTGCACCCCTGGAGAAGGAGGAAGTACAAGAGTTAGAAAAGAAGGGAGTGAAATTGAACCTGGGAACGGAGGACTGGGGGAAGGTGTGTTTAGTTTTGACTGTTTCTCACTGTCCTACTCTATTTTTAATTGGCAGTAAATTAAATTAATACTCCCTGAGCTGAGAGTGGTTTGCCCACGAGAGTAGTTTGTCAGTGACCTCCTTGTCCTTAACTCAACCCATGAGCTGGGATTTTTTCTTTTTTCCTTACTTTCCTGTTGCTCAGCTGAGGACTGAGAGTAAGAGAACAGCTTGGTGGGCACCTGGCTGACTTTCAAGCTTAATCCACCAGTGCATATTCAAATTTAAAATCCCACTTTTTCATGAAGTCCTACCATAGGCTGATGGACAAGATATACCCATGTAACATTCACTGAACTTAGGAGGAAGACAGTATAGCCCATGTATTCATTACTACTCTCTCATAGGTTTTTTAGAGTTTCAGCTTGTTATCATCTTCCTGAACTTCTGGACTAATACTCACTGGAGCTAATCAATATCCACTTTCATGCCTGCAGAACAAGTGTTCCATCAATGCTAAGATTAATCACCCCTTCACTAAAGTTGGATTATAGAATAAACAAGCTTAGGGAACAGAAAGAGCAAAACCAACTTTCCTCTGATATTCACACTTCTGAAAACTAAATAGATTTTACAAATCTAACTCAGTCACCTCTGTTAAGGTGATACACCTCTTCAGTAAACTGAAGAGAGATCATTCTTGAACTTGTTTATAAACCATATTTCCTGCAATTCCCTGTATAATTACACAAGTTATATACTGGTACCAGTCATTACAAGCAACTCCATGGAAATTTGCCATTACTGAAGCTGTAACCATGAAGTTGCTGTTTGTAAAGACCACCATTCCTGTCATTTAAAACTAATATGCTAAGAGATGCCTTATTCTCTTGTTCAGCCTACTGAAGATGCTTCCAAATCTACAGCCACTTGGGTTGCTTATGAGATCTAAGTAAAAATAACAGATATGTGAAAAGCAACTATGAAACTCACTGATCTATGGACTGTAGTAAAATTACCAAGAAGCAAGCAGTTTTCACCTTTATGTCTAGTTAAATAATGTTATCTGCAGGAATGGAAGTAGGTTATTTCTAGTAATCAGCAGGATGGATTGATTACTAAGAACAAGAATAAAAATATTCTTTCAACCATATCCCTCACAAACACCAGAAGCTTTCTGTATATAAAATGCAAACAGTGATGGCAACATGAAGACTATGAAGGGAGGAAAATCAGAAGTTCCCTCTTCCTTTTCAGTCACTAGAGCTGACAAGTAAAGCATAATAATAATACTGAGTAACTAAAAAATATAGAGCCTTTTAGAAGAACCCAGCCAACACATCTGGATCAGAGAAATCAGAGGTTCCTTCTGAAGGCTGGGCAGAGGACAGAGGCTTGGCTTTTCACTCAGTTCTGCATGCTGTGGTGGAGGGACCACTCCCCACCTCAAATCTCTGCACACCAGACACTTACAGGTTGAAATGTCTGCACCTGGTAATTTTTTCTGACTCTTTCAACAAAGAGTTACAGACACAAGCATTCAGTTACTCCAGAAAGCTCCATGCACTGCACAAACAAAAAGCTGATTTTTAAAAAGAGCAGTGATAATGAGAAACAAACAAAAGATTATTTCAGAAAAGACTTATACAGGACAAGCTCAAAGAAACTTAACAGGGCAAGCCAGTGTTGGAATTTATGTCAGTAACAAGATGTGCAAGTGACATAACTGTATGGTCTTGTTACTTATACTACCGTAAGTAGAAATTTTCTTTATGATACTCCCGAACAAAATTAAGCAGGAATATGAAAGGTTTGTAAACACAACACACTGCCCAATATAACTATTACCTGTTTTTTATGAAAGACCAGATAAATCAATGTAGACTGCAAATACCAAGTACATCAAAAAATCAGATTTTATAGAATTACTCTGTTGCACATTTAGACTGAGACTGAACTTGTAACAGGGGACACAGCACTACTACATAAAGCATTGAAGAGACCATATAAAATTTAACCTGTGATTGACATTGTGTCACATACCACACAAACATCCTCCTAAACAAAAAAGCTTTTCTTCCCCTTTTCTTTAAGGAGCAGCATGACATAAAAAACCTGTATGATTTCTCCAAGTTATTAGAAGAATAAGACATTTTTGACATGAAGAAACTTTTTCCCCTCAAACAGCAGTCTTTTCTTTCACTGCTGCAGGTCCATTTACTACGTATTTGCTGTATGTCCTATAATTTTCCACAAAATTTAAAGCTGATGTTCTCTGATACACTACCATATCACACACTCAAGGGAAGGATAACATTTTATGTAACATTCCCTGTTGCTAAAGTCATCAAGCTACATATCAATCATAATTTGGATAAACACTGACAAAATTTTTAAGAACAGATTTTTCATTTTATAAGCAGAAGTCAAATGAGTCACAATTGCCACAGCTCTACTACTATGAACTGGCAATTTCCTCATGTATGAGACTACATTTTAATTATTTTGAAGCTGTAATTATGTTGCTGGGTGGGGGGGAAGAGAAAAAACCCATTTGCTTTAGCGCTGAATTTCAAATTCTGTTACACTGATCTGTGCCTCACTGGCTTTGCAACAGTTTTTGTACTGGACAATAAAACTTCAAAGCGGCAACTGGCATAGCAAGGGAGTGGCTTGGCTACTGAAATAGACAATACAGGCCAATGAAGGGCCCTCAATGTCCCCATCACCACAGCACCTACCATCCTGCAGATAAACTTCAGGTCTCAGTCACACTCTGAGCCTCCCCTAGATCTCAACATTACCCACAACACATCTTCTGTCAGCAGTGAAATACTACAGGATTACAGTAGAATTAGTTCATCTTCATTACATGACTTTCTGGATGATTACTCTTCCATGCAGTTCAGAGCACTTACAAACTCATCTTCCCCCAAAAATTCAAGGCTACCATTTTGAAAATAATTTGGACTTCCTTCAGACATAACAACTTTGGAATGATAAATATTATTAAAAGCAAAACCACAAATATCCAATTAACCAACAGTTATTCCCATTAATCTATTCCCCTCCTGTAGAGCAGAAAAAATCAGTTTTTTACAGAGATCTGGTGCAGCAGTTTACGTAGCTGTGGCACGGTGAAGGTGGGGTGAGCTCGCTGACAGATCTGTTACTAGGACATTCACACCACTAAATCCAGAATGCCCTCACACTGAACCTCTTCTCCACAGCAAACCCACCCTGACATCTCTCAGAGAATTCCAAAAGCCAGAGCCTTCTGCCTGGCTGATGTCTCCATTCCCCACTTCCTTAAAAAAATAAGCATGTTGATGCTGTGACCCATACTGCATCTCACAGTCAATGCTCACAACACAACTTCATTCTTTAATTCTTACCTCCCCCTTAAAGCTCTGTGTTGCCATGATGCCTGGATAAATTGCCAGCAGTCGGGATATTGCTGTGTGGCGGTCAGAATCCATCAGGCTGACCAAGAGTGCCTCATTCTTTTCCTGCATTCACCATCTGTCTGTATCCATCTCCTGTGATCCCAGACTGTCCTTATGGACTGTGTGCTGTCTGAGGCAATAACCATCTTTTTTTCATTCTCTATTTGCACAAAACAGCATGGAGTCCCCTTCTACAGTTTTCATTACGACACTAAAAGTGGATCTGTTCTGTAGAGATTTGCAAACTTTGATTTATACAAGGAATAAAAAAAAAGCCAAAGGAAAAAAACCCAACTACATGCAGTTCTTTCTACCTGGTTCTGCCTTCCAATACTCCTCTCCCATATTCCAGAAAAATCACTTGTCAAAAAAGCAGAAATTTAAACACGCTATGTCAGGTCATAACCGTAAGATTTCAACACGTCTCTTAAAAACCCCAAGTCACGCTAATTCAACATCAGAAGTGTCATTACATAATAAAATACATCTATATCATTTTACTGTAATTGACCTGTTTTGTAAATGACCCAAAATATGCAAAGTCTTCACTCTAAAGGACAGCTGGTCATTCAGCAATTCAAAGGAAATAGTGAGAGCTTTTTTACAGGGACATTCAAAGTATTCTCTGCCTCTGGTTAAATAGTCTCCCATTTTAACTGACAGAACAGTCTCAGCACAGATCTCATCGCTAGCTGCCCTCTGGAAACACACAAGCACTCTGCCCTTCGGGGACTGAATGCAAAAACAATTCTGGGACACTTCCGAATTCTCCCAATACTGACACCGCAAATCCACATCATCCCCCTCTACCTTTCTCTCCTGCACACTCAGACATGTCTTAGGGAGTCTTCTTGTGTTTGGGGGGCAAAATTTTCATTTGGCCCTATTATCACTATCAAACTAAACAGAGAATATTTTGCCTTTCTTTCTACTAGAAAGAGAAATGAAAAAAGCAGAGTCGTAACACCAGCCTGGCTTTAGAGCAACCACCGCAAAACCACACTATGCGGTAGCACTTGCACTTCATCTCCTTCTCCGTAATTCTGTACCAGCTCTACTACATCACGCTTCCATCCTGCACCTACCCCTTGGTAGCTACCTTCCTATGGAATTCCACAGTCCTCCTCGAGAAGGGAAATACAAACGGATAGACATAACTCTACTGAAGCCTATGTCATTCTGCTCTAAATTAACAGGCACCAACACTGTATTTGCAGGAGTCAGCCGTGCCCTCGGTTCATCACATCACCTCGGCAGCAAAGCAGATCAGAATCTGCGGAGGGGACGAAAAGGGGGGACAGGGACACGATCTGGAATAAACATTTCATTCACAAAGTGGAAGGGATTCAATTTAGGAATCAATTCCATATTTAAGCGCCTCGTCACGCCGGGGTAGCTCACGCTGGAGGTGAAGCAGCTTTCCTCCCCCAGCCCAGGCTGCAGCA
>NW_005054298.1:22768636-22797334 GCF_000277835.1 Geospiza fortis | reverse complement strand
CGGCCCGCGGGCGGCCCCAGTGCCGCTGTCCGGGAAACAATAAATAACTACGGGAGTGCGCCTTTCGGCCAGTCTGGCCTTCCCTCTAAATCGTTCTGTCTTAATTCACTCGTCCTGCAGAGCACGGGGCTGCGGCCACCTCTGCCCATAGCCCTGGGGGCTCCGAGCGCCGTGTGACCCTCCTGCTCCTGGGCGGCCGCTGAGCGGCTCTTGGGATCGCCGCAGGAAGAGCAAAACCTGTCCTCTGTGGGGATCCTCTCTGGAAAGCTGCTGTTCTACGGGGGCTGAGGAAGGGCGAACTCCCAGCCTTGCCAAAAAAGCACCTAATGAAGGGTCAGCAGAAAGAGAGGAAGGACAGCCTCGTGGCTGAGGCTGCACTGAGGCCATTAGTCAGGTCTGATCGGTCAGTTGCCGGCTTCAACACTGATTTCCTTTATGTGCCCAGGGAAGTCACTCCAGGATTGCGATGAAAATGCCCATCCTTCGAGGAGCGTGCAAGGCTTTCCCACTCAATTCCTCCACCTGAACCTAGAAGTAACCTTTCTCCCACAAAAAAACCCCAACCAAGCAGCCCTGTCGGCAGAAGCGTCCCAGCTCATGTGTCCCTTTGCAATGAGCTGCAGCTGTGATTACTCCCTCCTGGTCCCGTGCGGCTCCACAGAGCTCCTGCTGCCCGTGTGGTGCAGCCCTCCCAGCGCTCACGTTACAGACACCAGGTAGCTGGGCAGAGGACATCCCGCTCTGCAGGAACCGGGCAGCAGCCTGCTCCTACAGGAACGGCTGTCCTCTGCCTTTGATTGCTGTTGCAAAGGCATCCAGCTGGATATGCCTGACTTCTAGAATTGCAGATTACAAACACCCGGCGGGGTCAGGCAACAAACTAGTAGTCTCTGGGGCCAATCCTTGGAAATTTCTTGCCTTAAAAGAAAAGTAAGATAGAAATCCCTGCCCTGCGGGTCATTTCTTCTTAGCTTGCTTAGTTCTCCCATACGAAGGATGAGTCAGGCACAGTGTTCATCATACTGGTGAAAAAACCCTCATATGCAAATCACTTTTCTCCCATTTTAAAACGTGGTCTGAAATTCACAACTTTTACTACTTTTCTACAAGCAGTTAGAGAGCCAAGGGCAATTTGGAGCTGCAATAGACTTACTCTCACAAAAAGGCTTATGAACTACAGAATACCCTGCCAGAGACACCTCACCATGATGCTTGTGGGAGGAGAGAGGTGACTGTTCATGAGCACCCGCGCTGTCACTGAACACCCATGGGGTCCCTGAACACCCGTGGAGTCAGGCTGCCTGCAGTTCTCCACCACAGTCTGGCATTCTGCCCTAAACCCACAAGGAGCAAAGAGATGTCCCTTGGTGCCCTCTACCCACAGAGTTTATAAACCATGAGATACACATCCAAAAATACTGGGTTTGGGGTAGTTAAAGAATGAATCATGGCTCTCAGCTGCCCTGCTGATTGTTAATGCATGTCTTGAGAGAGTGGTCTTTCTGCAATGGCTCAAGGAAGGAAAGCCAGCCAAATCAACTCAAGAAGGCTGCTGTACAGCAGTGTGGAGCTCCAAGCCTTATCCCACACCTCCAAGAATCATCCATGGCCAGGCCTCCACCTCCCCCCAGGGTGTGCAGCTGATGGATAATGCTTTTGCAGTTTGGTAACAGGCCCCATGCTCCCTCCTCCACTGCAGCTTCAGCTTGGATTCTGCTCATGTCACATCTGCTGCTGCTGTTGCAGCTCCAGGGGTTGCTCATGCCCATGCTTCCAAGACTCTTTGTGTTTGTGCCAGGCTGGAGGCAGGCTGAGGCTTTCCTTCTCTCCTCATTCATTTGCTTCTCAGGTGTGAAGTCAAGCTGTCATTTGGCAGCTCCCCAGTAAACCTACATGATCTTTCTCTTGGCAAAAGGAGAGAGCTGTCAAAATGTAAAGGAGAAGGTTCTCCAAAGATGCTGTTAGGAGTTTAAACTTGGATTAGCAGTACCAGAGTGTAAGGAAGGGGAATTATTTAATCGTGTCATCTTTCCTCTGTGCCCTTGGGTGCCACCAGGGCCTGCTCTCAGTGGAAACCTGTGAGAGCCCATCTGCTCTCAGACCTGCACTCAACATCAGCAAGCCTCCTTACAGGCAGCTCCCACCTGTGGGTCAGGCACCTCCTCACCTCTCAAAGGCTCTGCCTGTGGTTCTTAGGGTGTAAGAAAAAGCCTTATCTGAAATACATGCACACAGCTGTTCACCAGAGTAGCTGGACTAACCTGCCTGCATAATCAGGTGCTTGTTATCACAGCATGTTTACATTTTAATAGGGTACTCATTTATGGATTTAAATTTAAACATGAAGAGCCCTTCTGTCAGAATAATGACCATTCTATAATCCTCTGTATACATACAAAAATAATTAGAAATAGTGTTTAAATTAGATAACTGAATCCAACTACCACTTCCCTAAATTTACATAAATTACTTCCCATCTGTCAAGTGATGTGCTAAACTAATTTTAAGTTTTTACATTCCCTCAGCCCTAATTTATTATACACTGTAACTTCTCCAATTTTTTTCAATCCTATTGTGCAAGATTTTCCCTTATATCAATATCTTCAGGACTGAGGAGCAAAGACATTTTTCACCTAAAGGTGCTGTTCAGTCACCAAAAAATAGAAAGGCAAGCAGTCTAGAGACTTTAAATTGGAGATCAAGATCCAAAAGCACAGAAAAAACACTATTCTTCCAACTTCTCTCACATGTCAGGGTTTTAGCCCTGCCAATCAGCCAAGGGAGTCCCCTCCTCACAAAAATTTACACAGATGAGCCAACCCATTGGTCACATGCAATCCTGCAGCTGAGCACTCTGCATGTGTCCCACACGTACAGTCTGAATCATCAATTCCTTGTTAGAGAAAAGTAATAATGGGGTACCTCAAAGGCCACCTATGTTTTGCACACAGTAAGAAATCGCAATCAAAGTCTCTTCCATTTTTGTTGCTTTACAGAGAACTGAACACACATCACATAAGGGGTGCAAGTCCAAAGATCTTCTTTGGACAGATGACCAGGTCAGATCTTGGACAAATCCTGCTGCAGGTTTTCAGTTCACTTCTTTATATAACTGTGCTCTAGTTCTATGAACATTTTTCCTTTTATCTTTTCACGCTTTGTAAACAGCAGAACAAAAGCTGAAAATCCCTGTGCTGCTGCATCACATGGAGCTGAGCAGATTTGCAGCTGGATGAAGGACAAAGGACTCTGGTACCAAAGTTTTGGTCATGTGTACTGATGATATATATAGGCCCATGCCCTTTAGGAGGAAGGTAGCATTTACTGGAGGGGTGAGGGAGGAAGGAAAACTGGGCAGTTGAAGTAAATAGTCTGTAACTGAAGTATGTACCTTCACTGCCCCAACAGAGACACAGTCTTCATGCTTGCTTCACGTGGTGTTTGGGTCTGCCTCTGCCTGGATAGTCACTCTTTGCCAGCCTCATAATCCAAAACTTCTGAAGCAAACAGCAGTTTATTGAACTCCCATGGCTATTCCAGAATGCTGGGGTGGCTTTGGCTTCCCAGCACAGAATGCAGCTGTCTAATTCTGCAACAAATGGTGTCAGGATCTCAAGGCATCTTAAACACTCAACCTCCAGTGCTCACTGTAAACCAGACTGAAAAACCCACACACCCTGAAGCTGCACATTCTCCTCCTGCTTCCTCAGGCATTCAGCAATTTGCTGGGCAATCAAGATTATAACCACAGATAACCTCTCTGCTTATGAGAAACTGCTGCTGGGTAAAAGGCTGGCTGCACAAAGGTAGGAGAGTAGCTTCCATCTCATGGAAGTGTTTGCCCAAAATTGCTATTTTAGAACTATCTAGTGTACAGCTGACATCTGATACCTCACAGCACCTCCAGAGAGGAGCAGGACATGCTGCAGAGATTCAGACCATCTGTCTGAGGGCATGTCTTATTCCAAATGCCAAGCTTATTTCTAGTTTTCTGCTGAACTTTCTTTCAACAGAGCACTGTGTGAGGACAGAGCCAGTACAAGGGGAGGTACGCTCCCAGGAAGGAAGAGGTCAGGCCAAATAGGAAAAATTATCTAACATTTCAGACATTAAAAGAAAACAAGCAACAAATGGTCTCAAAGAGAAGCCAGCACAAAGCATCGCTGCTCATCAGTTTCCTTCCAAGAGATCAAATGACAAGCATTCAAGGAACAGGGGAGAAAAGAACAGCTCTAATTTGTTTTTCCTGCTGGTTATTCCTTCTCTAAGATGCTAACCCAGACCAACTGCCAGTCCTTTTCCACTCTGTCCTGACCCTGTGGCATCCCCCAGGTAAGGTCTAATATGGTCACTGAGCCACTGAATGGTAGTTAATGCTCCACTACAGCACATACAAAAATTCATCCTCTCTGAACTATTGATTCTGGCTCATTATTACTGACCTACTGATGCTTTTTTTCACATTTTCAAGTTTGGTCTGCAGCAGCTGCAACAGTCGGAACCCTTCTTTGAGGTCTTTGCTTCTTCCTGAAATTAAAGTTCAGATTTTTAGGTACTTGCATAACTCCAGGAACTTGCCCCTTGGAGCTTTTCTAATCCTGTTCTGTTTGTAATCCTGCTTTTACCACATAAACAATTTTAAAATATTTTATGACCTTGCATATTCTTTGGAGCCACCAAACCCAATGTGTGATGTTTCTGTAACTAGCATAACTCCCTTGCATAGGAAGGGAATAATTAATCACACCTTTGAAGTCATTCTATCACACATCTGGACAAGTAATACCCTTTCTCAAGGCTGTGAAGGCAGCTTCTCCTTGCATAGCTTCTCTTCACTATTACAATCTGCATCTCCCTCCTTCTCCCAACTGCTCTGTCCTCCTGCTTGGTGAACATACAGGAGCATTTCAGCCCTTTCTCTCACCCACAGCTAATTTTGACAGTATGGCAACAAGACAAATCTCAGTGATGCAGGAGGTGGAGGCTGATGGCTCCCCATGGGCACAGTTGTTTCACCCACCTGAGTCTGAATCCAGTTTGACAGAAATATTTATGCACAGAAGGCAGCCAGGCCTCCCCACACATCTCCTCGGAGAGGGAGCTTAAAGGCCTTATTTATTGCAAAGGCAAAAGCATCTCTGAATGACACACGTGAGCTTTTAGCAGGAAGGAGTTAAGAACCTAAGCTGTACCCATCCTGCTGTAAACTAGTCAAAGTTACAATCTCTGCACCCTGGAGTATATGACAGGACCCAAATGATCGACTGCCACACATCAGTATGCAAGGTTTGATCTGTCTCATACAGGTATAAGGATCTTTTTCCATCTTGATCTATTTAGGATTGAGCTTTCCAGAAAACATAATGGAGGATTCACACCCCTGAATTCAAATGCAGCAGGGTAGTTTAACCTATTTTGCAGATGCCAGCCTTAGCTAACAAGATTCCAGTGGGTTAGGGCTGAGCTGGGTGTGCAGCTGGGCTGTACAGCAGCTTAGGACATTGGTTTAAGAGCTCCTCTCAGACTACTGCTTCCCCAGCCAGGAATGGGATTGCTGCAGGGGACATCCCTAGGGTGAGAGCAGAGGGGAATGGCTGGAAGGCCACAGGTTGATCACTCTTCCCCTAATGGGAGTCCAGGGTATTATTGATGGATAAATAAAGCTGAGCTCTGGTAATCAAAGTAAACATACAAGTCTGTGCAGATGCCTGGGCTCACACAGAGATTTATTTGAATCAGGAACACCAAGGCAATTCATCCTCTCTTAACAGCCTCATTCCCTGCTCTGTGTGCTCACTACCCATGGGGCTCAGCTATGCAATCATTCCCCTCCTTCCCTCTCTGTGCTTTCCTGCAGCATGTAGTGGCTAAATATAACCTGACAGCTTACTTTCTCTGGTCCAGAGCCTCAACATGCATGCACTGCTTCTCTGTGCCAGAAGCTCTATTTTACAAGTCAAACCATAGTCTCCCTCCCAGCTCATCTTGTATGAAAAACGAGCATATCTTCACATCCTCTCTCTTTCTATATCCAGTACTGTTATTGGAATGGGCTCACACAGCAACTGCAGTAGCACATCCCCTAAAAATCTACCAGCCTCAGAGCCACACAACCAAGAGTTAATTTCTGCAAATGCCAGCTAGCCCTTAGCTCTAATCAGTTCATCCACTTACACTAGTTCCAGTTTTGGCTTAATTCTAAGTCTATTTGAAGCCATCACACATGCATAACTTCATTAGATAGTGAAGTTCTCACATCCAAGTGGTACCTCACTACATTTCCACACTTTTCTGCCCCATGAACTTCATAAGAAGCCATATTCCTCTACTGTGCACTCGCTGGAATGTCATTGAAACCTGTTTCCTAGATGTATTTCCTGACCTATGGCAAACCAAATCTCAAGGCCAAATCTCTTAATTTTATTAATTCCAGAAAAATCTGATCCTTGTCAGTGTATGTGACACCTCCAGCGAAAGAGATTGTTTTTCTGAATCAAGTTGTGCTCCTTGATTCAGAAGCCCAGAGCTCATCAGAATGCTGTTGTTTAGGTATGTACATCATGAGGATAAAGGGATTATTTCAGGGCACAGACTGGCTATCATCTCTAATATGTAGGAAGAGAAGCAGAAGAGCAAACAGATACAGCTGGTGTGCTTTTGCTTCTCTGTTGCCAATCTGATATTTCAAGCTGGTTTCATACAAAGGAAAAGGAATGGAGAAATCCTTATCTTAAAAAAGTGCCTGGGAGCTCAGTGAATTCAGCAGCTCTTAGGATAAAATACCCACAGTACATTCCCCCTGGCTGCCTCCTCAGGAACCAGCAGTTTTTCTCACAGCTTTCCATTAACCACTTTTATTATCTGAATGTCTGCCCACATGAGTAATTGAGTGAGTCACATCAGCAAAAGACTTGAGGAGTTTTATGAGGAGACTATACTGTAAAATTTTTTGAAATCACAGTTTCATTTACAGAATGAGGATTTTTAGCTCTGATGACAATTTCAAGACCAGTGCAGCAGTAATGGGAGAAAGAAACACAGAGGTGATAAGGATTTCCAGTTCTTGAAGGTAATTGAGAAAATGTGATTGCTCAGCTCAGTTTGCCACTCAGGAACAGTACAGCTATAAAATGCATAAAGGCTAATGCATGATGTATGTTTGCAGTATTTTCATCTTTACCATGTAAAAAACACCATCAAGCTTCCTCAAGCAAAAAAGACATTAGCTGTGAACTACTGGGTATATACAGCAACAGGCTCTACCTACTTAGCACTGCTGGAATATGAAACCAGAGGCCAGGCAACTTCCATATAATTTTCTTTTCCTTTGCACTATGGCAATACTAGACTTACAAAGCATCTAGGTATTTAAATAGTCAAGTAGGTGCTTGACTGTTTGGGAGTATTCAAAATCCAAACATCTAAGCAGATCCAAAAATTTGGGTTTCAACAACTGAAAGCCACAACTAGAATTTCAGTGCAGCTGTGCCAGACCAATATACTGGATGCTCAATGGTATTCAATGCAATTGTACAGCATAAATAATAGTGACACAAAGGACTGTAGAACCAGGCCATGGCTGAGGTTAATTTAGAGCATTCTGTTAACAAGCAATCAATCTGCTCCTTCCTTTTAGAACAGTACATCAAATCCAGGTGCAGGGTCTGTCAAATTCAGTATGAATTCTGCACAGCAGAAGAACAAAGTGCTCTCTCTGCTCCCAAATACCTTGCTTATCAATGAATGTGGGATGGCTGCAACCATTGGTTTCCCATGATGTGCAATGGTGTATTCTTGCAGGCATCCCTGTCAGCTCCTGTTGACTCACATAGCTCACTCCCTTCCTCCCAAAACACCTACTGCTGGTAGGTTTTATCAATGAAGATGAAGGGAAGTTGACAAGTCCTCTTAGATCTGATTCCTGCTTATTTTGTATCAGGTCTTGGCCAATATGAAACAATGGCTGCCAAGTGCCAATTTCCACACTTTTGACATGTATGAATTATGAATTCATATTATGTTTGAAGTATGAATTTTGCTTTCTTAGACACCCTACCCCTCCCCAAAAAAGATAAATGGCCAAATATGACTTACCTTTTTCTCTTATTATTGCAAGAAATTTCTGTTCCTTTCCGGATTCATGGCCAAGGGAAGTTTGGTCAGGAAAAAAGCTTTAATGGGTGAATCGTCCCTTTGTTTTCTGCATGAGTATTCATTCCTAACCAGCCTCCCCTCCCCAGGCTTTCTGGATACAAAGTACTTTAGGAATCATTTAGTCTATTGCTGACACACAGGCCCTGAGCTAGCAGGGACACAGCACTGCTGGACTATCTTTTTCCATCAGTTAAATTAAGAACTGAATCCAGTTGATGGCTGGGCTCACCAAGCTCTCTTTTAGAGAGGATACTCAGGGCCTTCTGCTATAAAGCTCTGAAGGGGAAAATGATCACTTTATCCTTGCTGCAGTGTCTGAGTCACCACTGAATTGGAAGCAACTGTTAAAAAAAAAAGAAGGCCTTTTTTGGTGAGACTTCAAAGTTGGCAGCCAAGCAGGCACAGCATTGGCTGTGCCAGGCTCGTGACAGAGCTGACCCGCTGGATGCCAGCAGGGAGGTGGGAGCAGACCGTGCCAGTGTCCGTGAGTGGCTCTGCACTGCAGTGACTGGAGCAGAGAAGCTTCAGAGCGGGTCAGAGGTGGTCCCAGCACTGATACCCCATATCAAGAGCAAACATTTCCTGTGTAAGTGTCACTGGAGCATCACTTGTCTACCTACAGGGATGTTTCACTGTCATCAAAGTAACCAAGACACCAGGGACATCTTTTACCTGGTTTCTCTGCCCTTTCAGTTCTGCATCCTCTCCTCTTTGGCCAAAGCAAAAGGCCTCAGCCACCTCATCACTACTACTATCACTTAACTGTACATCAATTAAAATTAAGATTTTGTGCCAAGTTACACTAGTTTTAATGTAAGATCCTGCAAGATTTGTCCTTGTGACTTTTAACTGGTCTAGCATTGATTTATTTGAACTACTTTTTCCATTAAAGAGATGATCAAGAGCTTGTGCCAAAGATGTTGGAGCAGATATAGAACTATGACTGATGCTTCCTGCCTCTTGGAAGCAAGGCTTTCTTTACAGGAGCATTAAGATCACAGAACTCACACATACTTCATTTATCTTGGGAGCAGGCTCCTCTGTAAAAGAAACTGGAATGACCTGAAAAGTAGGGGGAAAAATTCTTTCCACTCTAGCCCTCCCCCAAATCTTTTTGTGGGAAACACAACTGTGTTTTTGATGCTAAAATTCACAGATTTAAAAATACTTCTCCTCAAGGAATGTTGCCATGGAAACCTTTACCGTGTCTCCTTCCCCACCCTCCATATGTGAAGAACATTTTCTTCATCTTTTTTTTCCTGCATGTGGTAGTTCCTCTTCTCTGTCTGCTACCACCAAAACCCTGGCATTGAATTGTAAGAGATGTCAAACAGGCCTTTTGTTTAATTGAAAAGTCATTGCTAATACCCACTCCTGAGGGGCACTACAAAGAGGTGTCAAGATGGGTTCATACTCTCAGGCTCCAAAAAAATGCCTGGAATATATTCTACCAGTTCCTGCTTTGGACAAGTGTAAAGAAGCATCAGCAGCTGCCATGGTCATTAAAACAGTTTCACTTCCTGGGAGCATAACCCACAAGTGATGAAGATTTTCCTTTATGCTTTCCTGAAGGTACTGCTCTACCCCATTCCTTTTGCCCCAAAGCCAGAAGAGGATCTGGGCACAAAAAGGAAGTCAATAATTGACTACATAGGTGAGAGAGAGTTCTCCTAAATTGGACTGCCAACAAGCCCAAATTCATGTAACTGCACAGCTATTGGGGGAGCTGGCACAACAGCTGCCCAAGGGACTTCTAATCAGCAAACATCCACCCTGCACAATAACCAACATTTCATTTTGCAGCAAGTAGGACAGAAATTGCCAAGACCATCCTTTCCATGTTACAACTGAAAATAAAACATGCAGCTCTAAACTCTGTGGTGTGTGCCACACCCACTGCCAGCAAGTCCTTAACTGCTGGGAACAGAAGGATATTATTATTATTGATAGGATATTTATTTGCAATGGTGCTTCTATATGTAGCTCATGTTAATTAAAATGTAGAGGTACCAGCATTCATGGATATTCTGGAGGTAATGGGAGGCTAGATCAGTAAATTGTCTCCTCTGCTCTAAGTTGTTAACAACTGCCTCACCAGTTGCCACCAGGACAAGGGGCAAAAGTAAAAGGCTTTGACAGCCATAAAGAGCATTAGCAATGGCCTGGCTGCTCCCAGCAGCTGTGCTGGCTGCCTGCTCCTGAGGGCAGCAGGTTGCATAGGCACAGACATAGACTGGCCTCTTACCTTTCCTGAGTTTGCAGCTCTCAGTAGAAACCTGTCCTACAGTAAGAGCCTAAGGAATGAAATGACAGCTTTTCTGTGTGCTTTTCAAAACCATCCTGTCAAATTTGTAAAGCAGCTTGCTGGTGTAGAGCAGGAATATGAAGCATAAAAAGCAACGACTCCCTATATTATAGTAACCTCCCCCTCTTGGCTTTCTTCCTAGACTAAGACTTTTTTTTCCGCAGGTTGCAATGCTTGCCCATATCCCCATGTAAGAGGCAGAAGGCCTCTCTGGACTTTATGCATGTCCTCAGCGTGTGGGTTGAGCAGCACTGACAAGCCCCTGTGCTCTGCTGCCTGGACTCCTGAGATTGGTGACCTGCAGCAGGGCAGGCGCTGCCTTGGCTTCCCCCAGGCTGCCAGGGACAGGGCTGCGGCTGTGACTGCGACCTTGGGCATGGCCAGCACAGACTCCCTGCCTCTGTCCTCTTCTCTTCTCCTCACAAAATCTGCAGGAACACAAGAGTGCAGAGAATTCAAATCCCTGTCAAATGCAGCTGATTTGGCCCAAGGGCTCAGAAGTTAGTTCTTGTAAGGGAAAGGGAAAGATGGCCAGAAGTGGGAAGGATGCACACCCTATGAACACAAGTCTTCCTTAGGAAACCAACCAAACAAGAACCAGTGACAGTGCATGCCAGACAAGTGGTGAGGGCAGAAATGGGAGAAAACTCATTTTCTATCTTCAAATCAAAATAGATTGAAACTTCCTAAGAAAGGTCTATTCCATGAACATTCCCATACTAAAAAAGGAGTTTGCTGCACAAGGATCTCCACAGCTGGGCTGATGAGTGTTGCACTAAACAGGCATAGCTGGGCTGTCTGAAGTGACAGACACACACAGAGCAAGGAATGGAAACCTACAGACTTCAGCAAACAACTTGGCTGTGACCTCAGTGTCACTCCCAGCAGTGCATTACAAATGCCTCAGAGTGCCTTACCCTCCTTTCCCTCCATGCTCAACACATTTCCTTAACTGATGAGTCAGGGTGGTTTCTTTGACAGCAGTTTTGAGCAAATACAAACTGATCACTGGCTCTCTCCAGCACACTGAGCCACATTCCTCTCCTGTATCAGTCATGGACTCCTGAAGCAGGCTTGATCACTGGCTCAGACTGAGCACAGCCTATGGGTACAGGCTAATGGAAAATTCATAACAAATTACATGGAATCACTCCCATTTTTGATTCTTCTTCCCCCCTTCTGGGGAAGGGGCTGTTGCAAGGCAGTTTGATCAGCTCCAGCAAGGCAGAAAAATTACACTTGGGAAGCTTTTCTAGTGTTTGAAAGCTTCACTCCTAAAGCAGATCTTCATCACCCAGTTATATTCCTTGTTCAGTTTCTTGCAGGGACAGTGCTGTCCTACTCTATTTTCCAAAGAAGGCAATAACTTAACCTTTGTTTTGCCTCTGCTGCACATCCAGGGATGTTTTAAAATGAAAATTCTTTACCACGCTGATTTCTCCAGAAAGTTTAGGAAACATCTGCAACCTTCAAGAAAAATAGGCCTTTTTGCATAAGCAGTGAAGCAAAGCCTAACATGAATTGCCATCTGGGGATATGACCAAGCTTTAGTGAAGGTCAGATTAGCAAGAGCTTTCTTGCAGTTCATTATAAAAATCAATCCAAGAGAGACAGGAAGCTGAACTGCACATCTCTCCCTTTTCTGCCCAACATCTCTGTATAATTCTACCCCAACAGGAGCTACACTGGGGGGCATCTGAATCTCTACAGCTCCACCAAAAGCAGAGATGACAGGTTAAACCCAAGAGCAGAATTTTCTTTGTCTGGTGCCCACAGAGGATGGCATCAGCTGTTAAACCCTGTAAGAACTGACAGGATTGCATTCAGGCTGGCACACCTCAGACAAGAGCAAAAACATTTTTAAAAGAGCAGCAGATTTCCTGACCTGGAATGTACATCTGTAGAAAAAAGAACTGCAGTTACCAGTGACCTGAACTCTGTACAAGCAGTAAAAAGTAGCTCTACTGGGAGGCACACACTCTTGGCCTGCTCTGTGGTGCACTGGCAGCTGTGTACAGCCTGAGCAGACACAGCTGCAGGCTGAGAAACCCCTCACCTACCACCACACAGCTGCTGGGTGGGAAGGGGGCTAGGAACTGCAGCTAAGAGAGAAGTCAGGCATATGGAGAAAAGACTTATGAAGATGAGATAAAGAGAAAAAGGTAAGAGAAGAGAGGGAAGCAGCACAACATGAACAGCAAGGCAGATGGCAATTACTCCAATGCCATGATGGGGTAGGAGGTTCCCGCCTTGCAATCCATTCAGTGGGGCTCTGAATGGAGCTGTCCTATGATTGGCAAAAAAAGAAAGGAAGAAGCAGGAAAAAGCATGTGAATATGCAACATTTGACGCTTCTTTGGCGAGCACACATTTTGGAAGAGGAAAAGGATTCTTTGAAAGGCTTTTAAGTTATTAAGTACAACATTAATCTAGAGCCCTGTGAAATCAGCACTCTTCACTACTTGCATGATCAGTCTCATGCTGACCCAGTGCTGAATGAATTGTCAATTTCATTGGATTAGACACTGACCTCAGAATTTTCAGGTTAAAGACTCCCTTTCTTGGGGCTTTGTTCTGTGGTTTTATTTAATTTAATCATATTATTACTGATACTTCTGTTTTCTCAGAAGCCAAATCAATTTTATTCCTCTTGGTTTACTAGCATTTCTAAATCATCCTTTTTTTTGCAACCCCACAGCATGGCAAGATTACACAGCATGAGAACTAGTGGTGCTATTCCCACCCCAGTTTATTTCTCTCTTTCTCACACTCACACATACTTCTCACAGGATATATCTGTTCTTCCTGACAGATATAGCTCAAGGGAGGGAAAGACACTTTGAATAAAAATACCTATATATAGAGAAAGGCTTTGTCCTTGTGTCTCCAAGGTCTTATCTCGCTAGAATTCAGGAAGAATCATTCCACTGGATAACAGGGGCACTCTTACCCACCTCTGGCTGCTACTGGAAAGAGGCTGGGTTAACCAGCCCAGCTAGTCTTTGACTAGCTGACACCCAGTAATTCATCCATACACCACAGCAAGGTTTTATTGCTTCCTTTGCAAAGGTTTGGCCAGAGATCCAAAAGCAAATATGAAAAAGACATATAGATTAAATCTACTTTAATATGACTACTGGTTGAATTAGAGAGAGTATCCAAGATAGGCATAAGGTTAAGAATATGGAAGGTAAAAAAAAATTTCTGGATATAAAATTCCTTAGCTGAGTAAACATGGTGCCAGTATGATTCTCATTAAGACCCTTGCTCAGAACTTCACTGCTGGCACTTTTAACCCCTTGTTTTGCTTGCTCTTAGCTTCTCTTAGACACTGTTATCCAGGCTTCCTCCTTTGGTGAGGTTACCAGTTCATATTTTGCCTCCGTGACTTGTCCTTTCACTGGGTGGAGATACAGTTTCCTTACCAGGACACTCAGCAGAACTGTGGCCACCATATAGGCAAACCTGAGGGAAGAATCAGGAGAAAAAAAATTAAAACCTTGCTATGATGTAAATTTGCCAAAGAACAACAGCCAGCTTGGACAAGTTGTCCCAGCAGTAACACCAAGATGCTGGAAGCACCTTCTCTCCTGTCTGCCACAGAGACTCACTAAGACCTCCTTCCCGATGCTCACCTCAACTCTGGGCACTCCTGGCTTCCTGAGAAACCCAACAAGGAGAGGTTTTTCAAGGCTAATTCCTCATTGAATCTGTCTGGGTCAAACCTATAAAAGATGAAACACATTAGGGTTTTCTGAGCAGGCACAGCATCCTTTCCCCAAAAACATGCACACACACACACAAGTAAAAAACTGGAAATGAAATAGAGACTCTCACTAATTTGTTCTCTCTGGGTCATTCCACACAAATGTATGAAGGCAATTGTGCATCCATTCCATCAATGTTCCCAGCTGGTCAGCTGTGTCCAGTCTTGGTCAAAATACTGACAAACTGAGGTAGTGTGAGACAGGGCTGGAACTAATGTGCAGTACACAGCTGAGCTGATGCTGTTACCTGCCCTCTATTCCTCTCCAGGGCACATGCAATCTCATTTGTCTCTCTCTCTCTGCCTCTCTGAGTCCCTTCCTTTTTCACTTCCAAAAATACTTCCTTTTTCTCCTTGCCCCTCACCGTTCTCTTCAAGCAGCTGGTGTGTGTATGTGTATGTGTATGTGTATGTGTATGTGTATGTGTATGTGTATGTGTATGTGTATGTGTATGTGCTGGGGGAGGGAAGCCAGTGACTCACTGAAGTGAGAAAAGTGGTTTCCAGCTTTAGGATGGTAGAGGCTGTGAGAAAACTATTATCCAGGGCTGGCATGTGTTAAAACAAGGGAAACTAATAAAATAACATTCAATTTAAATATTAACCCCCCTCCAAACACAAAATTTGATGGACGGAAGACGGTTCTTTTAAACCTTTCTGCTAAATACTTCAAAGCCTTCACTTCCCTACTTAAACATCCAAGGTCTGCTTCTAACAAGGTAAAAGGGCATGTGGGTGCTGATCCTTAAGAAAAGCAGCATCAAACTTACATTTCCCCTGAACTAAAGTGAAAATTACAGATTTTGTAATAGGAGAGAAAATGCACCTGCCTAGCAAAAAAGCAGGGAGGGCAAACAGTGTTTTTGTACAGTAGGTGGGTGAAAGGATCACACAGAGCTGGTCTCCTACTTCTGTCATGGAAATCTTCATCTACCTCAAGCTGAATCTCGACCCCAGCCTCCCTGAAACAAGCATACAGTGTTCATAGCAGTCCTCAGTGAAGGTCCCATGGGGTCTCAGCAAAGCTGAACACAGTTATGAACACCTTGGGAGGCAATCCCTGCCAAGGGGCTCGTAGACTGGTGCATCAATGCCTGATCCCTTTCTAGAAAGTGTAGTTGCAGGAGAGGACAAGTGCTGTTCTAAAGGCTTTATTCTTTCTCCTAAATCTCAGCTGTCTGTTCTCTCTCTGTCTAGAATAACTGACCCACATTTTTTGTAGCTCAAGTAAAGTAAATCATATACAGGTTAATATTTGCCACCTGGAGGTCACAAGAAGCTACAGTGATTTTTTTCTTTAACCTCCACTGGCCTAGATCCACTTCACAGACAGACTGAAATACTAAGGCAGCATTCCCCTTCACCCTAAAAACCCACAACTTCAGACTGACATTTCCTCCCTCGCATCTTTGTTTCATGATGATGAGTAGTGATTCCAAAGCCATTCAAGTCACTGTTTCACAGAAAACCTTTAACAGAAGTTACCAGCATTAGCCAGGGAAGCTCTGTGTACATGCACAAAGAAGTTTTTACTAAACCCTAACACATACATGCACACACACAGACTGGAGCATTGGAGGAACCTGACTTTAATTGCCCCATAACCATGCCAGTGGAGACAAACAAACCCAGATCTTCATAAACTGATTTTCTTATACACTCCCTTTCATCTCCAGAATCTGCTTAAGGCAGGCCCTGCAGCACAAAAGGCTGTGCTGCAAGATCTAATTTAACAAAGAAAAGGAATTAGTTGCAATTACAGTTGATTCTACATACTTGTATGGTGATGGCCAAGATGAACTATCCTGCAGCATCACACCAAGAGCATAAAGCACAAGTGTCTGCAAAGAAAATTACAACACGTCAATGAGGAAGGAAACACACAATTAAAGACACCTCTCAACAGCTCTGCTGGATGATGATTCTTCTGTAGACTACTCATATTTAGGTGGATTAAAAAGACAATTATGCACTATTCATCTGCAGATTTTTCATAATCGATGCCCACATGTTAGGATTTTAACTTCTAAGAATCATGCTGCAATTACTGGTGGTTACAGAGGGTGTGACCCCATTTCTCTACGTTTGCTGAGATGTATGTATGTACTACTTTACCCTCTGTAAGGGAAGGTGATATGATGAGTGATATGATGAAGCTGAAACAATGTTCTTTTATGCATAACTAAGTCCATAGGCCCCTTCAAAAGTTTACTCATCCAAGAAGAAAATCTGCTCAGCAAGAGAACGTGAATTTGCAGAGCCTCTCCCACAGAGGAACTGCAGGCAAACTTTGAGCTAAACTGTACTTTCAGATGACAGCGCACCTGCTCAGGTTCAACACTATCAAAAGAAATGGTCTTCCTGCCTCACCCCTGGTCTGGAAGAAGAGGAGACAGCAAATTCCCCTACAGGAAAGGAGAGTGGCCTAGTGCTCCCAGCACTGCCCTACCTCTTTGGGGATTGTGTGTTGGTCGACTCTGCCCTCCAGCTCCTGCAGCTGTGCAGCAATGGGAGTGAGCTTTGCTGTCCGCACTGTCTCACACAGGACCTGCCGACAGTACCTGCAACAGTAACCCCTGGTCAGTGTGAGTCTCACAGAGAAGCTTGTCCACATCCTTGTGGCAGCAAGCAGAGCAGAGTCAGCTGCTTTATTCAGAGGCACTTCTTCTTTTTTCTGGCAAGGAGTCGCAACATCTTTATAAGAAGCATTAAATCTCATAAACAGCCTTTAAAGAAGGTTATTGGAATCCCTCTTCTTTCAGATTTTAAACCAAACTAAATCTGCTAAAATGCATAAACGTATCAGCCCTTTTCCTGTACCTCTCACTCATACAAGAAGAAGCAATAAAACCATACACTTGATGTTCCCTGAAACCCTAACACTAGTCCAAATACAAAATGCACCTGGTTACACCAACATAACAAATGCAGAAAACACAAAGGCACACTGTTGACCAGTCATCATTACTTGCAGCCCTTTGAAAAGAAGACTGGTCCATGCTTTCTCTCTAAATATCTCTATATCCAACCATGAAAATGACTGATTACTTCTACTACTTCTGGTAAACTAGGACAGAAAGCAAACAAAACAGTGAGCAAAAATTTTGGCCCTGGCAGCCAAAGCACTGATTCTGTGTTTTTCCTCTGCTGATGAACCTAAAGGGTTTCCTACAGACAGCCCAAAGTGAGCACCTTGGTCCCTGTGTCTGGAATGCCAGCAGATTCTCTCCATGTTGCAAGTCATCCTGTGGCTTGATCACTTCCAGAAAGAAAAAAGGGAGTTAGCAGCTTTTGGATGCCTTCTCCTGGCCTAGTGCAGGCTAGGCATCAGACCCCACATGGAACACCTGTCCCCACCACATGACACAGCCTTCCTCTGCATTCCTTCTGTAGGACCCACCTGAGCTGCTCCATTTTCTCATGGGTAATTGGTCCCTTCCCCAGAACACGGTCCAGCTCCTTGTAGAGATTCTGCTGAACATCTTCGGAGGTTGTCAGGAAATAGACTGCCCAGGTGCACACTGGGGAAGGAATCAAGACAAGACTGGCCTCAGAAAATTCAATCCTTTACAAATGGCGTTGAGTTTTCTTACTTCCTATATTTCCAACATTACTTTTTGGCCTAAAAAGAAGGTGGCCTCTGTTCACAGCAGGCTGTGCTGATTCTGTACTCAGTGGTAGGAACACAGGCTGAACTCCTTTGTAACAAGAGGCCCTGCAAGATAAAATTCTCTTTCTGATGCTATGAGGAGCTTTGCAGGACACTAAAGCACTCAGCCCCACAGCTCTGGCAAAAGGACCCTACAGCCCAACAAACCCTGGGAAATCACAGCTATTACACCAACCATGCAAATAAAAGGCTGGTTTGTTCAAAGCTTTAGAAAATTCCCTTATCTGGGGGTCTTTCCTAGCACACCTCAGGCAAGTGCTCCCGACAGACGATGCCTGGGGCTCCTGAAGGGTGCTCTCTGCAGATGTTGGCCAGCACTTGTCCCCTACATCTATTTTTTGAGGTACTTGAGATTATCTTCAAATGCAGAGTGAAAAAAAAACCCTGCATAAGAAATAAGTGTGTAGGAGGCAGTTTCCCTAAAGCTACAAGGAAATGTTTCTAGCTCTCAAAAATGTCTATTTCATGAGAACTATCTGGAATCTTGGACTTGATGATCCTTCCAACTCAGAACATTCTGTGATTCTGTGAATCCATGTGGATTCAAGCCCCTTAAAATCACAGACTTCCTGGAGTACCTGGAGAGGATATTCTCTGGAGAGAGAATTACCACAGTTGTCTGATTTACTTCCCATTCTTTAACACCTAGATGCATCTTGGAGGTTTTCTTTGGAGTCCCAGGCCCATTGGCTGAGGTACAAGGCCAGATAATCATCCCTTTTTCATAAGGTATTTTACACACCCTCAGTTTGTATTTTTATTTGTTTGGGTTTTTTTCATAATCTTTGCATAAATCTCAGAGTAGCTTCTTTGAAAGTCCTCCATACATGGAACACACTATCCTCCAGAAATTCAAAGTACCCAGACAGATGCTAGGACTCTTTCTTCCTATGTGCATGAACCTATTTTACAACATGATCATTGTAGCTTATTTATTTTGGTGGTTTTCTTCATCAAATTTAGCATAAATTGTCTGGGGTTAAGAATGCAAGCAAAAAGCAATGGGGAGAAATTCTAAGGTTCACCATAAGTCTGGAAAGGTTGTCAAACACAGCTTAGGTTCAGCTCACTAACTGTGAGGCCGCATCAACAGTCTGATGTAAAAATTAGCTTTTTCTATATGTCTGTAGCTCAGGAGAAAGAATGATTAATACAATTTTTTGTTAGCCTAGGTTAAGTCTCATGTCATCACACACAGCAGCTGAGTGCAAGGATGGGAAGCTACCTACAGTTACTGTACTTACAGTTAGCAGTGATTACACATCCTGCCAAAGAGAAAATCATTGTATCTTCCAGAATCTAGGAAAGAAAATCTACTTCAGGGAATGAAGTTCATAAGACTGTAAAGAGAATAAAGAAGTAGCACACTCTCTACTCAAGCACATTAAACCCCTTTAGTGCAGAGAGCAGGAAATACATCTAGAAGACATAAACTGAACTCTCTGTTGAACTTCCACTGAATTGCACGAGACATGCTTAACATTAACATACTTCTGGTTTATAAAAATAGCTATGAAGCAGTGGCAAGGAAATCTACCAAAGTCTAATGCAATCAAACACTGCAGGAGTGGAAAAAACGAAGCAGAAGCCCTGCTTGGGTAAAAAAATCTAAGCTAAGATGCAAGAACTTATATTAATCAAAGGCTACAATGGAATGAATTGTCCATCTGGCAAAACTCCATGACTGTGTAAGGAGGTAACAGCTGCACAGACCTGCTGGTCACTCAGGCTCCCCTGCAGCAAGGTGTCTATAAAGACATGCCTGTTGAATGATCTGCCTCGGCGCTCCTTTGTAACCTTCTTTAAGATGGATTCCATCTCCACCAGAGCTTTGGAAGAAAAAAGAAATGTTTATTTTAAAATCTGGTCATCCTGGTGTTGCAGAGAAGCAAATTCATCTTCCCAAGCAGATTTTCAGACCAGCTGTCCCTGCTGGGCTCACTTACAGAAGCAGCCTCTGTTACATGTTACTGTCAATTTGGAAGGCAGTATCCCCAGTTTAGCTGAAAATGCAGGAAGCAAATAACAGAGGCTGCCTATAAAAAGCCATCCTTACAGGTATAACCAAGGTGTGTACTCTGTGAGCTGAAATCACACAAGGGGAAGACAAGTAATGCTGTCAAACCATCAGAGAACGCGTTCTCATCAGCCCCCACGAACACAGGTATGAGCCACGTAACTCTGGCTACACGAGCTGCAGAGTTACAATTCCTGCAGCACCAGGACTGATGGAGCCCCTTTGGCCAGGGGTTCTACAGGCAGGGTGCAGGGGGATGGCGCTGTGCTAAAGAGTGCAGACACAGAGAGAGGAATGGGGAGAAACGTGGGTGGGGAGAAACGTGGGAGGGTTTTGGCATAGAGTCCACACATCTGAAGGTGTGAGTGCCTAACTCCTGTGGGAACCAGGGGCAGTTAGAGACCTAGACATCACTGCCTGTCTGGCTTAAATGACCTACTGAGGACTATCCAAGAAACATGGAGTAGAATTTGGGTCTGGAACTCCATTTATCAAGGCCCAGTTCAGGTCCTTTCTCTCAGAATTACCTGCCTTCCTCCTCTCTGTGCAGGAAGGCCAGCAACACTCAAACACCAAGGCTCACTATCTGAAGTTTGTGAAATTTTGTCCTCATGCATCATCATACTACAACTCAGGAAGAGTGACCATGGGAGGAACCCATTTCAATGGGGCAGAAGTTGTCCTCAGGTTCTGAAACCCGCAGAACCAGAAGCATAAGGAAGGAACACTGGGTTTGGAGGATTTACAAGCAAAACTTTAGTTCCAGATACAATCTGCTTTAGTTTAGCATCTTATCAATCAATACTGAAATGGTTTAATTATTAACAAAAAAGATAAGACAACCTAAAATTAACTTACTATAAAATATATTAGAAACAAAAGTACTGCTGTAACAGACCTAAATCATGTTAACTTGCAAGAGCACATCAGAGGCTATCTGATGGTGTATCCACCAAAGCAGCACCTCTGTACTTGTGTCTTCCAGCCTGTGAGTGACTGTCTGGCAGTACAGGCCCCAGATGGTGCATCATTTGAATGCCCATATGGGCCAAATCCAGGGGCTCCATCTGTCTCCACCTAGCACAGTGCTTGCCTCCAAGAGAGGTCAAAAGCGGACACTAGGGAACAGAACAGTAAGGGAGGAAGCACATCCTGATTCTTCCCTTCTATCACTCTCCAGATTGGACAGACCCTGGAACTAGACCTGGAACTAGAGTTCTAGTCCTACAACTTCTCACATAAAGAAAGGCAGCCTGCCACTCAACTCCACAACGATTTAATCTGACAGTAAGTACAATGCATCTGGTAGCTTATGGCATGATGAGCAACTCTGAAGAGAAGCCAAAACAACTGGGCAAATGAAGTGCGTTCACATGCTAGCTAACTCCTAAGTATTAATCAGAGTGGGAAGAAAACAGTAATTTTGCAAGAAACCTACCATCTTCATAGTGCTTCTTCCTAGTCATGTTTTTGTCAAGAGATCCATCCAAGAAACCTTTTCCAATCTCTGACCAGATCTGGAAGAAGGAGAGAGAGAACAGCACCATCACTTACCACAGGCTTAGACTGCTGGGACTATTCTATTCTTCCCTATTCAGGAAAATGGAAACACCAAATAAAATCAGGACTTCCTGACAATATGGAACTGGTTTCTTTAGGACACCACATCCCATTTCAGACACTACATCTATGATAGCTGGAATTAAGCTGAAATTAAACAACTGTAATTAAAACTGTAGGAAAAAAGCTATGGGAATCTTAAATGGGAGATGGAACTGTTCCTTTCCCACCCTATCACCAGCATGTTTAGCATCCCCACATGTGGATACAGGTGAGATCTCCTCAGATTTTCCTTTCTCCACAATGTCACAGAGCCTTCAGAAGATCTTCAAAAGGGAGAAATTCCACTGGCAGTTCCAACAGAGTTTAACTGACTTAGGTACCAAAGACCTCCCAACTGCCATTGGATCTGGGTTCCTGATCCCCGTGGATCCTTTAGAAACCCCTCAGACTAATGACAGCAGGATCAGCAGTAGGATCTTTCTAACAGTTTCAGCTTGGGACAAGTGAGACAGACCCCTCAAGCTCATACTTTAAAGTCTCAGCAGTAGCTTGCACTCAACTGTACACAGGTACAAGCTCTGTGTTTTCAGCTTGGAAAGACTGGATAGGAGATTTCCTGGCTCTGCAGGACACTTACTGCATCGTGGTGCCTGCGGAATCGGATGACTTCCCGGTCATCTTCGAAGCTGCTGCCCATAGCTGTCTGTGTGACAGACTTCATGGCAAAGCCCAGCATGTGCTGGCAGAGTGGCACATGTTGTGCCTCGGGGAGAGACAGCCATTTGGCCAGCAGCTCTTCTGACAGCTTGAGAGGGAATGAACCATTAGTTAGCAGTAACACCAGCAGTCTATTTACCAAACACACCCTGGACACATTCCCACCCACTTCCTTAGGCAGAGCACACTTTCATGGCTATGAAATAATGCTAAACTCCTTCCAGGTTGCTTCCATTGTTAAACAGTAATATTTCAGCCTCCAATCTTCTGCTTCTTTCAAGGCTCTCCCCTAACAAGGCAGCTCTACCCTCCTCTCTTGTTCCCTCTGTCACAAAAGAAACCTTAAACCCTTTAACACAGACAGCTCCAGAATAGGAAACAGATCATATTCTGGCTGCTGGACTAAATCAAAATCACCTCTTGGTGGCCCCAAAAGCTGGTTCCTCGCTCCATCCTCCTGTCCAGGGAAATATATCTAGAATCTAGGTGCTCCAGTATCTTTAACTGCATCTGGTATCTTTGCATAAAGATTAAGCAAGCTCAGCCCTTCCCTCAACCCACCAGAGCTAAGAGAACACAAATATTCACACCATGAAAGGCAGAGGCTGTTTGCTATCTCAGACGCTTATAGCCCCAGCACTAATTTGAATGCAGGTCCTTTATCCTAGTGATCATTCTCACTAAACCTTCCCCTGTGAGCCACACAGGGCTTCTCTGCTGTACAAAGACAGTTACCTTCTGGATGAGAGCAACATTACTTTGCAAGGACTTGGTCACACCGTTCTCATACAGTTTTCTCCTCAAGTGGCTCTCTCCTGTATCCCCATTCAGGCTGGACTGGTACCTCAAGAGGGATTTCAGCATTGTCTCAAAGGGATCCACTGAAAGCAGAGGAAAAGCCATTCAAAAGTCACACTACACAGGACTGATTAAAACAGCAGCCTCTTTAGTTAGATACTGCTACTTCTGGGCAGTGAGCAAGGTTGTGGCTCCTTCCCCTACAACAGCCTCTTTGGGGTGTCAAGTTTCTCTTGCTCAGTGTGGGCTGCTACCTCACAAAGTCTTTTTCTTGGGGCTGATTGCCATCCTGTGATCAGCTCCTCATGCAGAGTTTGCCTGCTGACTCTACCAAGTAATTCTTTAGTAAAAATGCCTTCAGAGCTTGTTCCCTGTTTGCCAGTTCCCAACTGGTTGTGCCATCGACTTGGTGACAAGAGTGAGTGTGGCATGGTCTTTCCCCTTCTCTTCCAGCCTGACCTGCAAGCCCTTTAGCACATTCCCTTCACATGTGGTGTGGCCCTGAATGTGGCTATGCACGCAGGACATAGCAGCTCATGACAGACACAGCCAAAGGCTGCTCCCAACACTCCTTCCCTTGCATCACAGACCCAGCAAGGTCTGTTTGATACCCTACTGCTCCTGCATGATTTCTCTTTTGGGCACTGAGTTCCATCTTGAGGAGCTCTTCCCAAACTAGCACCTACCTGTCTGCCAGGGCTGCCTCCAGCACAGAAGCTCTGAAGTTCCTACAGAAAACCATACCCCACTAAGCTACAGAATGCTTTCTACTGCTAATCACCTTCTTTCTATCTTCGATCCTTCCACACTGACACTTGCATGAACTGGACAAAAACCACGTCACTTCCCAATCCATGACTCATTTCAGTTAGATTTTTAACTCTGAATTCCACCACCAAGGACCTCTATTTAATAAATCTGCTGAAGGATATTAGGTGTCAATGCAAAACTGTGCAATACAGCATGGCATATGTTTTTCCCTTTCTGTAAACCTTTTAGTGTGTCTTGTGGAACTGCCAGCGTCTTTAAGGAGCTATTTGGAAGCAGCAATCAGGGTTTTCAAGAAGGATATTGTCACTGTTTATCACAGTCTGTTATTTCTCCCAGATGGAGAGTGAAACCTCTGAGGCATCAGAAAACATCAAGGCTGGGCTAGACACATATGACTTTACCAGCTGTGGATGTATCTAGGATTCCCCACAGAGACTGGGGCCTCATTATGCTACCAGGCAAACTTACAAGACGAGAAAATTCCCACCTGCAGAAGACTTACTACCTAAAGACATAAAAGCAGCTAACGAGGCCAGAGGCATGAATATGGTAATCTTTCCCAAATGTTTTTCTCTCACATCTTTTCCCTTCCAATGTTTTTAAGCTCTGCATCTCACCCTCTTTCCAACTTTGAATGACAAGGAGCCCGAGCATGTGTCTTTTGGCAGAGCAGATGGTACCTGCGGCTCTCCACGTGGCGCAGGCTGTTATGTGCCTCTAGCTGCTGCTGACAGCACAATACTGGGCAGCCAGGAAGACACATGGCTGGTGGCAAAGCCCACACAGAAAATCCGGCAAGCAGAGGCATCCAGAGAGGCTGGAGGATGCTTAGAAGCAACGCCTGCTGAAACTGCAAAGTTTTCCTGCTGCATACGAAAGGAAACTGCTGGATTGGCCATGGGCTCTGGCTGTTTTTCTCCCAATGTTCCTAAACTAAACTGGCAATCCCCACACCACTGATACACACTGTTGTGCACTCAGGGCTGCAGAGCCCAGGCTGCCCTTTTGCTGAGGGTTGGCTCTGCCTCCTAATGTTTGGGAAAGGGCTATTTCTGCACAGCTGTGGGAGGCTAGTGACTCCACAAGGCATAAACTGCCTCTGGAGACAGCTCTGTTCTGCTCTGAAGTCTTGCACAGACTTCATCCTTCAGCCTTGTCTTAGAAACATCTCCAAGGTTACATTTTCACCCCTCCTAGTGACATATATCAAAATTTTGCCTGTTCTTTTCACTTACATGGAAATCTCCCCATCCCAAAAACCTCAGAGTGCTGTCCTGGACACCACTGCAAATAAATATAGAGAAAAGATCTAACTGAGATCGAGCACAACTGAATGTCAGAAATAAAAAGGACCTTTGGACCTGCAGAGTAAAATGCTCACAGAACAGCAGTGAAGTCCTGCTCAGACATGCCAGGACCCATCTCCAGCATGTAGTGTGCTTCAGGTTCACTGCCCCAACCCAAAAAGCAACATCAGCTCAGGAGAATTTTCCAAGTTGGTCTCTGAACCCCCTGCTCCTGGCAATCCTGAATTAGTCCACCCTCTTCACATCCACACTGTTTGTAGGCCTGAACTGCTTCCCCAGAGCCACTCAGGGGAATCACCAGTACCAGCTGCAAAGTTTTACTTCCTTTGAATTCCCCTTACAAATTAATCTCAACCAAGCTTTAAGAGGCCATGAAAACATACCAATTTCAAACACTGCTTGAAGCCTAAGGAAAAAGAGTCTCCTAGCATTGGAAATGTTTATAACTATGAATCCAATTAGTCCAGCTTCAAGGCTTTGATGAGAAATGCATTATCTGCATCTCTCTCTCTCTCTCTCTCTAAGTTTGGCCATACCTGTGACACACATGGGAGATGACAGGAACCTTTGTCTAGAGCCAAATCCTGTATTTCAGCCTTGGAAACCAAATGTCAGGTATCCATGAAGATGGATGGTGGCCTCAGGCACTCCAGCTGACTGAGGAACAGTCACATGGAATGGGTTTTCAAGTGGGGCTGAAGAGTCAGGAGTTGGATATAATGCAGTCCACTGTGGGCTGTCTCCTGTCCCACAGCACTGTGTGCACAGCAGAGGTATGGGCAAGACCTCATCTCCAATAAAACTTCAGCCTGCCCAGAGCCAGCTTGTGGCTGAGACCCACTACAACCCCTGTTCCCACTCACCAAGAAAAGGTACAGAAAGGGCTTTGCTACAGCTACTCAGCTCAGTTTATACCTCAATGCTTCAGGAAACATAACCTGTAAGATTCCTCACCCCTAATAAAGTTTGAGCACTTCTGGCAAGTATCAGTGCTAAAAGTATCAGTGATACAACTAATATTGCTGCTCTTCCAGCTCTGAGGTTGTAAGAACCCTCCTTCTCAAGCCTGTTGCCTTTATGAGGCTTCCTTCAGAAGCTCTTTCTTCATCTGGGCTCAACACACTTTCCCTGGCTTCTCCTGCACAGCAGCCTTTCCACTCCTCTGAGAGCACTGGCAGCCTTTATTTGCACTTGCTTTATTCAAAATCATGCCTGACTATAGAGGTCAGAGCCACACACAGGACTCCAGGTCTGACTCATTCTCATTTTGTGCAGAAGTCCTCCTTTTACAGAAAATCCATGACTCAATATATCCTTTTTTTTCCATGGCCATGTCATCCCACAGGCAATTCATGCAGCCCACTTTTTCTCCTCCTGCTCCTGTTCCTGCTATCCCAGCCCTCAGGGATATCTATCTCACTCTGCTGCCCTGTGCCAACAAAGGGTTCCAGAATAATGCCAGCAGGGTAGGACACTAACATAAGATGGAGTTTTTCATGTCCCCAACACTGCATTTCACTTTTCCAAGACAATCTAGCCTTGAGCCCCCTTTCAAATACCAGTCCAGTATTTATCAGTATCCAAGCAAATTCTGAACTGAATCCCTGACATAAACACAGTTTTATCACTTTATTTGTCTAAAAATCTAATTATCAAAGTATGACATGCATTTCCCATTTATCCCCCATGCTTAAAAAAACATGTTTAGCCTAGCAGGGTACTAGGCTAGTCTGTAGCTGCCTGGGTCATCTAATTTCCTGCACTTAAGTCCAGGCACTGTATTTCTCTTTCTCCAACACTCAGATCCTCCAAATTTCAGAACATTTATGAGAACTTGCCTGTGCAGGGGCCTGTCACCACTTCTCTGAGTTTTGAGAAAGTGACTGTCTGCTTAATTTCTTCCAAACACACTTGAGAGCATTCAGATCTTTCAGGGTGGTTTTCCACCTTCTGGAGTGTCATCGTTATTCACTGTGTCTTGCTGATCCTTGTTAACTCCCACTCTTTTCCCAGATTGTCACCATTTCTTTTTCTGATTCTGTCAGGCAACTGTACATGAAGTTTACCCCTCATGACCCCAGCATAAAGTGAGCTGAGCTATCTGTCTGTGCCTAAAGACAGCCTACAGGATCAGGTCAGAGGTGTGCACCCAGCACCTCTGTCAACCTCCTAAGGTAAAACTGGGAAAGCAAGAGATTGAACCCAAGCACCAACTGAGTTAATTTATCAAGTGTGATAACCTTAGGAAGCAAAATGCCCACCTAAGAGGCTTAGGCCATAAATTAAAATACTCCCCTATGACTAAGATGGTCAACTCAGCTACCAGCATCAACATTCACTTCCAAGACTGGAAGTTCATCAAAGGTTTTCACTACAAAATTCTACACATCAAAAGAAACATGAAAGGTAAAGCACTTCTCCAAATAATAGTCTGAAAAACCTCCATGCTGAACCATACAAGGCAGTTATCACAAACTAGCAGAGCTGTTTTTGGACTTAATTTAGCAAATTACCTCCTAAACTGTATTTCAAACTGCTTTTAAAATGTATGCCAAGTGGCTACAGGATGTTCACCTTGCTCTATCAAGTGACTAATGAGCATGATGCTTTTCCTGATCCTTTGCCTGCAAAGAGATGGTAAAAGACACAAGCATACTAATTTCTTGATGGCCACTGGATAGCAGTAACCCTTGGTCAGTGATACTCAAGTGCAGTAAGCAGGACCAAAGTCATACCTGAACCACCATGTCAGCTACAAAGTCTCATTTTCTCTCAGTGTAGAATGAAACCCCAACTTCCTTTGATGCCCAGTGAGGCCAGAACAAATGGACTCAAAAGACAGTGTAATAGACACTTACACAACCGGTTGGGGTTAACATGCTGTTTCAGGAGATCGATGGAGCCGAGGCTGACAACAAGACGCCTTCCAAACCAGAAGGAAACCAGTGGCCCATATTTCTCATGAAGGTTCACAAGAAACTCATGTAAGCTGCTGCTGGCAATGATATCTGGCAGGTTGCCATCCCTGAGAAACACAGAGGATATCTGGTCATGAATAGCATCCTCTGCCAATGCTGAACTTCATCAATGTGAGACACAAACCACTTACTTTTCATCAGTTGGAGCCAGCCCAGGGATACCTGATGCTTGCCTAGATGCCTAGAGTAAAAGGAAATGCATCAATCTGCATGAACTTCAGATTTTATACAGGTCCCATATCTTTCCAGCAGGAGAAATGAATTTTCCACACCAATACTACTACACTACTTACAAACATGAAACAGGAGCTGGATATGCTACACCTGCAGGCTTTAAACCTGCTAAGCCGATAAACCTCAACTGTGTGCCTGGTGCCACCGGCTAAACCAGGATTATTCATCTGGTTAGATCAAAGATGTCTGCGTAAAGATTTATAGGGTCAAGTTTGCAATGTAGGCTATCACACACTGATTTGCCCTGGAGGCCTGCAAAAATGCAAGGCGAGCAGAGGATCCCGCCTTTGGAAAGCGGGATTCACTCCCGGAGCCCGTAAAGCAGGAGGAGCGCCGGGGCTGCGCTGTCCCGGGAACGCCCTGCCCGCAGCTTCTCCCGCAGGCCTCTGCCACGTCCCGTCCGGCCCCGGGCCGCGGG
>NW_005054298.1:22733879-22767985 GCF_000277835.1 Geospiza fortis | reverse complement strand
CAGCGCCGCGGGGAACACGGGCTGGGCTGGGCTGGGCTGGGCTGCTGCGGTACGGGCAGCAAGGGCAGTGAGCAGCAGGAGGCGGCTGCGGACTTCTGCCTGGAAAGAGATGTTTTAGAGGCCTCCAGAAGAAATCCTGCTGCAAACACTTCTGCTCACTCCAGGGAGGAAGATTTTATCCCTGACTATTAAATGGCATATTTTTATCCTTCTCAATCACATGAGGGAACATTTCTTCCCATATATCTTAAACCTCTGCTTAAGCCGCTGGTTTTAAGTGAAGTCCATAACTTAAAGCACATCAAGGAAGCCAGATAGTTCCATGATGGACAGCAGCTGAACTTTGCTTGGAGCAAAGATCGCTGCAGAGCAGTCTACAGCAAGACCTCCACCTAGTCTCTCTCACTGTTAAGGGTAACTTTGGAGCCCTTAGTGTAGTAATAGTCAGTACTCACTTGCCTGGGCAGCACACTTTGCTCCTTGACTTGCAGGAAGATTGCTGCTATCAAATGCCTACGTTCTGATGTCTCTTGACTCTTCCTGTACTCAGTGAACCCCGGCAAGGCAAATCTGTCAAAGTCAGACATTTTAACAAAAACAATACTCCGATCAGGTATTTGCACAAGCAGTGCTAGAACCAACACATCCTGTCAGACTTCAGCATAGCCAGGCTGAGGACTAACAGCTTTTTCCTCATTTTCTAGTTACCTGGTAATGCTCAGCAGGATATTGTGCCTCAGCCTGCACCTGCTGAGTGAAAAGCTCTGCTCCTAGACAGAGTGCATATCTCCATAAAACAAACATTTCCTTTTGTACAGCTGGATGCTGAAGCCCTGCACTAATATAGGATGTACACTCTGTTTTACGTTGTAGAGTTCTCTGAAATTTCCCTGGTTGAGTTATTTGGCTCAGGGTTGGAGGAGGTGGGCAGGGAGTGATTGAATGTATCCCATTCTTCCACCAAAGTGACATGGCAAAGGTAAATACTTTTTCATTTAAGGTTATGGGCTGGACAGCATCCATGAATCTTGTGATCCAGTGGAAGCCGTAAGGAAATCTGAAGCAATATTTATTGGTAAGTTTTACTTCTTACTCCCCGGTGAGGATTTATATAGGGCACTGGATTAGTCCTGCTCAGAGGTGGCAGAGGTGGCAACAATTAAGCAGTTAGGCCTAGTAATTAGAAAGTACAGAAGACAGTAATTGGGAGCCCTAAGACCCTAAATTTAGTGGTGGGCTGGGAAGTAGATTTATTAATGGAACTTCATCTCCAGTAAATTTCAAATTATTATTTTGAACAGTACTTCAGTGTAAAAACATGATCATAACAGCTGTACTATCACTTTAGCAAGCCCAAGAGTCTAGTCCTAATACCATGGTCCTGGTATTGGAAGAGAGGTCACTGTCAGACAGTGGCAGCCTTACAAGGATGACTCAGGGCATGCCCATGGCCTGCCCAGTGACCATTCCTCTGAAGCTTCTGGTTTTACTGCTTCTCAAAGCAGGATACTGTCCTGAATAGAGCATAGAACTCATAGTGCCTGCTGAGTTTGTGAAGGCTTCAATTAAAACTGATGGTGAAAGCATGCTAAATAAACTGAACTTTCTTTCTGCAGGAGGTGGGAACACATTCCGTCTCCTGAAAGCTCTTTATGACAACTGTCTGATACATGAGATCAGGAAAAGAGTTCTTGAGGTAAAACTACAGATTCTGGCCAAGTCTGAATGGCTGGATCTCATGCATGAGCTTTTGTTCAGACAAGTCCAAGCTGATTCTGCACTTTTGTGTCTAATACACTTCAGATGTCGAGCCATCTCAAACAAGCTGGTGAACTGAAAACCATGGCCAAATAAGGCTGTCATTGAGTCATTGAAAAGACTTAAGGTCAGCAGTCTGTCTTCCTAGAGCAGTTTTCTAGATGCTGGATTGCAAGACCTTGGGATGTACAATGCTACATAGAACCCTAGAAGTAAACCCCTCAAAATAGCAGTCAAAAGACCCAGTGCAGGATTTAATCTGTGTCCAGAAACTCTGTTTTTCAGCTTGAGATGTCCACTTCATATCTTGTTGATAAAGATGTGTTCATGTTGCAGGTTGTCTGCTAATAAACTGGTGATAAAGTTGGATCCGTATGTGCTTTTTAGACGGTGTTCTGTTGCTGTTGAAAATTACGTAATTCTTGTATCTCCTTGGAACTGAGAGGTGTGAGTGCCATTGAGCCCCTCTGGTCAGCAGCACCAGTCTAGCTGGTGAATCTCATAAGGCACAGCAAAGATACACCATCTCTGGAGAACAGAAGCAAGGTGTTCCCTAGCAATGTGGAACTGCAAATGACTTTATGCAGATTTGTACAAGCCACAGTACGGCCAGCTGCCAAGAATAAAGGTTAGCTAGGCTTATCTTAATATATAGAAATTCAACATGTGTTGTGGGAATGAAAGCCAGAAAATGTCCAAATGCCAGTTAAGTCTGGATAACTTCTGGGTTATATTACCACCAGTTGTCTCAAGACAGCTCTATTTTTACAAATTGTTCAGGACTACCTGTACACTTGCATATTTGTGTGGCATTCTTCTATGTACAGCATAGTACTCAATACTAATAGCTAAACAGTGCTAAACTGGTCATGGTTCTGGTAAGTTGTGACAACATTGCACTGAGCTTCTGATGGCCTGCTCTCTCCAGAAGCTAGTTAAAAGCCAGTTCAGATATTTCCTGTAACTGCAATAGAGGCAACTTTCCCTCTTAATAGCAAAGTTCACCATGCACTGACAGCCTGGTACATTCTCTTTTGGGGGGTCACAGAGTTGTGAGTACAAGGCAGGCAGCAGTTAGTTCTCTGACACAGAGAAGGTACTGCCCACCTCAGAACCTGAATTCTTGTTCTGCTTTTCACCTGTAAAGTTAGCAGCGAGAGGAGCTGGAAGCACTAAGTCTGATCTGACTGATGGCTTTCTGAGATTGATAGAAGATGGTATAAAATTGAGTTCCTAGTTGTGGTGCTGCAGACTGATCATTGCTTTTGTCTTTCAGGATGGGATTCCTTACATGGGATCCAGCGCAGGAACCAACGTTGCTACTGTCAGCATCAATACCACCAATGACATGCCAATTGTTTATCCACCTTCCCTGCAGGCTCTAGGATTAGTTCCTTTTAATATTAACCCCCACTACCTGGACCCAGACATTAAAAGAACTCACATGGGTGTAAGTAAAGCACACCAGAACTAACACAATAACTAGGGTGTGGAGGAGTAAAAATAGTGTGCGTTTCTGAGGCCTTACAAAGCTACAGAATGTCAAACAGCTGCTCCCTAGAGAAACTGGAAATGCCAATGAGGCAGTAACACTTCACTTCCTCCTAAAACTTAACTTTGCTTGGGAAGAGGAGTTGGCAGGAGTATTACTGAACGAAGTGTTTTTCACAAACAGAAGCTATGCAATGTTTGAAATACTGTTGAAATGCTGGATATCTGGCATGGAATGGGGGAATTAAAAAAGAAAAGATAAACCTGAAGTGTTAAGATGCAAAACACTGGTTCTGGAAAGTTCTGTCTTACCTGCTGCTTGGAAAGCCCTAACTTAAACATAGATTAAGAGGCTTAAATATCTAAAGGTCTGAAGAAACAATCAGAACAGGGAGATGTTGAGATTCAAACAGTTGTGTAAGAAAATACCTGGGCACTGGTGTCCTTGCAGGGAGCACAGCCTGTGATGTCCAGTACAGAGCAAGCACATGCACCAGTATAGCTGAAAGAAAAACACTTCAGCCATCAAGCACAAAGACAGATTTCCATACAGTGGGGAGGAGCTCCTTCTTGAAATAGCATGTCAGCTAATTCCTCAGGGAACAATCTGTGTGGTGCATCTTTTAACAACCTAAATACTTTCCTCCCTGTAATCAAAATTCATGGTTAGAGGAAGTATTAAGAGTTAGGGAACAATGAAGAGATGGTGGATGCTTCTAGATGGGTGAAGAGATGGGTGTGCTTCTAGAATTTAGATGAAGTTGTAGGTATTCATTTAATCAGCTTGTCACTAGATTAGCAGGCAGTCTTTTCCCTGTAAATAATTTCTGTTCTTTCTCTCAGAGGAGGCTGGAAGCCCTGTGCTGTACCAAGTCCCTGCTGTGATCCTATGTTTTTATTTCTTTACTGTTGCTCAGTTCAGCAGCAAACCTCAGGAAACATGACAGAGCTGTTCACAGAAGGAAATTCTTCAGTGTAATACCTACTTGAAGACAAACAAGCAAATATTTAATCACTGAAAATCCATTATTCACTACTCTCACAAAGGTTGCACCTAGGCATTTGCTTCTACCACTTTCCTGGTAGTATTAGTACTATCTCTGCACATAGAGATAGTACTAATTAAAAAAAAAAAAAAAAACACCCCCATGGATTGATTGAGTGGAAGTAAGTTTTGAGGCTTTTCAGGGTTGGGATTGTGTGAGTTCTGTTTGATCAACCTCCAGTAAATTGCTGCTAGTGATGAAGGGTAAAACACATATCTATTAAATAGTCAATCCTGCCATCCCATTCTACTTGAGGGGAAGTGCCTGCTTTGTTTGATGTTATGAAATTGTTTGATGTCATGTTACCTGGATAGTTCCAAGTCCTTACCTCACGGCCTGGGAAGCTAAACTGTGCTTATTGTTGCAGGAGACAAGAGAGGAAAGAATCCGCCAGTACCATGAAGAACCAAACACTCCTCCAGTTCTGGTGAGTAGTAGTTGTCCATCAGGAAGCTGTAGCATGATAAACATTTTAAATGCATTCATGCTAGCTCTCAGTGTGGGCTCCTTGCCTGTCAAGCCTTACAAAACCATAGATTGGAATGCCAATTGTATTCTTGCTAAGAGCTTGAGCCTTGGATATTGCTCATTGTAGAAAATGGATTGGGGCCAATGAAATGCATACTCCTGTTAGTGTTGCTCAACACTATTTTAGGCAAGCTCCGATCTTCCCAGTCACTGGACACCATATATTGGCTGTTGGGGTGGTGTTCATGCAGATGGTACAAAACTACCCCTTAATCTTTTTTGCAGATACTCTTAACTTTAATCTCTGTAATAGTTTCTGAATTTGCATATTCAGTAGTGTATATGTAATTTCATTATGTCTGTCTGGGGAATTGGGAGCTCTATGTTTCCTGTCCCTGTGTTTGATCTTGTACTATAAAGTTTGTGCACTAACAAACCCAGCTGGCTGTTGCTCAACCCAAACTGGATCTAAGAATAACTGTGGGAAAAAACAGTTTCCTCTCCTCCTTAATGGTTTCTCCTTAAAGAGTGAAAACTGAAATAAACCAGAAAATCAACTTCTAAAACAAGATAACTCACCTATTTTTGTCTTTACCTCTTTGTTAGGTAAATGAGGTTTAGTCTGTAGTCATGGTGCCACTGAGACTGGCCTGCTTGTGACAAGCATTCTACCCTTTCACATAGCTTGAAAATAATTTTAAATGTTTCCACCTCCACCAGGGCTTGCGGGAAGGTACAATGCTGTTAGTGGAAGGAGATAAAGCCACGCTGCAAGGAGTGACAGGAGCACGTCTGTTTTTGAGGTAAATGCATCACTTGAACTGATAGCCTCCTTCAGACAGAAAGGAAGAGAGGTTTCTGTTAAACTCCTGGCACATGGTGCCTGTCCCCCACACCAGAAGTTACTTAATCCCTTGGTTCCATTTCTTTTTGGGGAAAATGTGAGTATTGTTTAATGCTCCAAAGGAGCCAGCAGTATGACAGCACTGCAAAGGCTGTCTGACTAACCCAGTGTGTGCTCTGGCACTGCATCCATTGCTGCTCATGTTCCCAAATTCTAGTTACCTTTCACAGAAAGAGCCCCAATAGTCAGGTCCTTTATTGCAAGCCAGGGAAATGCCAATTTGGCCCTAATGCACTGAACTCCAGAACAAGGGAATCCATACCTAGAATTACACGGACTGTATTAAGAAATCTAAAATGTATGTCACATGATGGAATCAAAACTCTGCTTGTTCAGAATAAGGGTGCCTTGATCTAACCCTAATAACAGACAGGAGCAGAGTAGTCTCACCTCCCATTAAAACTCACAGCATGGTTTCTCTCGTTTGCAGGGGTAAGAAACCAACTGAACATGAGCCTGGAACAGATTTCAGTTTCCTCCTGACTGACAGCAATCCCCTGAATCCATAGCCTTCCATATTCTGCAGCAAACGTTACTATATAGGGAAGACAGTGAGGAAAAAGGAAAGAGATGCTTGTTGTCCCAGAGTGGGTAGGGGACTTCAGCTTTATAAATAAAGATCAATATGCATTAGGGGACTCTTTTCCTCACCCCAGTGCATGTCTCAGACATGTCCTTCCCAGCAGAAAGACACTTTTTGTTGCAATACTTGGAGAATCATAGCTAGTCAAAGCTTGAAGGGGTCTATGCATTGACATGTCCACTTTGATTCCTTCCCCACCAAAAAAAAAAGTTGCCTTAACACAATTAAGACAGGACACAGAGTCAGCTGTTCCCACTGCCTACTTTTACCTGCTACCTAAAAGAATTGTTCATTCAGTGTACTCCCACACTTAGTTTAATTTTTGTGTTATTAATAAAGGGAGAAGTTATGCATTCAATTACTTTTATTTGCTTCAGACTCATGTTAAATATATACAATGCTAATTATGTACAAAAGTGTGCATGTTAAAAATTTTCAGGTTACAAACTTGCAAATCCTAGAAAAGTGCAAAATTTTAAAACATCTTCCACCATGCTGTACAGGAAAAAAATCCATCATTAGCCAATATACACACTCTTAAAACATATTGATCAAACCAAAATAAGACATACAGTATACTCTTAAAGCACCCAGAGGGAAAAAGATATTGCACAGAAGACAGACAGCAAGTTCATTACAGTGCCTGAAGGCTCATTTCTGAAAGTAGCTATTTCCAACACTCCTCAGACCTAACATTTAACTCTATAAAAAGGCATTTTTTGGCATTTAAAGATCCATTTGTAATCACGTAATTGCACAATCTGTAAGAATTATCAGAAGATATGGTTAACTTAGCTGTAAGGCCTTTGCTTTCACCCCCTGATTAGCTTTAGTAAAAATTCATCAGGCAAACTGAGTAGCGTCACAGCTTCCATCAAAACACTGACCAAAGGGAGGTAAGTCTCACATGCAGCATTTCTCTAATCTCGTGCTAAGTAGCTCCTGCAGAATCAGAACACATATTGCAAGTTTTTCTTGAATTCTTTTTTCCCCTCATGGCTTTCTTTAAGAAACAGCTCACTGCTGCTTATGACTAAAGTAGTACTGTCAGGTGCAATTTTTCAGTTTACTTTAAAGCTATTTCAAGGCAAAAAATATGGCTCCCTTGAAAGGAAAATACTGACTAGACAGGAAGCTAAATAAACAAGTGGCCTCCAAGTTCAGTTAGATCTATGATATCTATGGCTGGATGTTTTATATTCCAATCTCAAAACACCTTAGCAGCTTTAAACCATAATCTATACTGACAATCATGCTTCTGCGACAGAAGATGTGTGATGAAATTATGTCTGTGCTGAGTGTAAGCATAGTCCTGAACTCTGGAAATACCTGCCAAATTTCTCAAGTCCACTGGACAAAACTAGGAAGAACACACACTGAAGGAACTCTATTGAAAACAAGTGGAACACCTATTTTATTTGGGCCACATAGGTAAATGAGAACTAAAATAAAGACACATCAGTCTTCTTCCACAGATGCACAGCAAAAAGCTGAGTTAAAACTGAAAAAAAGGCTACCTTGGATTAAACACTGCAAGCAGTTCCTCACTTATGGAGTGTTCAAGACTGGAGTAAGGTGAATGGCATTCAACTGAAATGCAGAGCATGCTATGGTGCCACTCAGGCATTTTTACATTCAGGCATCTGATATCCATAACACCGAAGAAGGGAACAGTAGCATTTTACCAATTTTTTTTTTTTTTTTTAATGAAATAGCTTTTTAGAAAACTTGCTTCCTTCAAAAGCATGTGCTTACAAGGGCAATTTAGTAATAATAAGATTGGCTCCTTGGAATGAAAGACATCTTCTGAACACTTCAGTTGACTCTAACATTGGCATACAATGAACCCACATGTATATGATACCATGGAAACTTACTCTCCCCAAAAGGAGACTACCAACAAGTGTCACCAATTCAGCCAAAACCAACACAGCTTTTAAGCTAGAAAGCATAAAAAGACCTAGAAAGCACTGAAGCACATGCTTGAATTTCCATTCAAATAAATATAAGCCTATGTAGTGCTTTCACATAACAGTAGTGATTACATCAGGCCCTAGGCTCACTCTAGGTTATGCACTTAATGTGCATGCTTTTTTTTTTTAATTCTTTGAAAGGGAAAAAAAAAATATTCCCAGCACCTCAGCTCAGCATTTAACATAGTCAGCAAGGTGCCTTTAGCAGTGGAAGACAGGAATGCTTCAGGTGACAATACAGAGCATGTGTCTACAGAGACTCTCAATATAGGGGCAGAAGGAGGCTGACATCTCTACACCCCTTCTAGCTCTAAAGCTCCCTACCACTCTATAATCTGTATAGAGATACACATTTTCAACTAATTACACACACACAGTAAAAGCTTTGTGCAGCATTTGGTGCCTTTACTTATCTTTTCTAATGATTTTGTTCATTAAGATTGGGAAAGGTTTGCAAAGCCAACAGGGAGGAGGAAGACATGGTTTACAGAAGTGAGGTATACAGCTCCCATTGACTAAAGCAGGAGTTACCAAATCTGTGCATTACAAAAATAAATTTCTCATTCCAGCAGGACTATGTTAAAGAATTTTTCTAGTGCAGAAACTTAGTTCTTTGCACTCACTTAAAGGACAAAGAAATACAACTTTCAATACAAAGAAATACAACTTTGGGGATCCTTATAAGACAGCCAATTGATTTGGCCATTTAAAGCCTGTGAAGACCGATAAACCTGTTTTGTGATCATATGCATCATCTAAGGTATGCCAGAGGGGAAAGAGCTTTTTTTATATCAATGTTGCAGATTAGCAAAGCAATTGTAATATGGATGTGGATGAGTTTGTTTTTTTTTTTTGTAGGGGAAGTTGTGGGGGTTGGGGGTAGTTTTGTTGGTTTCGTTTTTTTCTTTTTTTACTCTTTTTAATATCAAACAATTCTTTTCCTAAGAAAATCGAATTTCCACAATGTGTCTTAACGACCAGGACAAATGCAGTTACTTTAGGACTGGGATTATGATGTTGTGCTGGTAAAGGTACGTGGATGATAGAAGATGTGGTTTCTAGATACCCTAGGAGTGAGTAATGGATAAGTACATTGGTTACAGAAAAATCTGCCTCAGTCAGATGCTAGCTTGAAGAGCATTTCACTTTCTGTATGCTTGTATAGTTCAAACCCAGCAAAGACCAGATGGGATTCTTCATTACAGCTAAAAAGACAACTAAAAATACTATCAAAAATTATAAGTAAATTGATTTAGAGAAACTTAACAAACATTTTACTTGAAATAAAGGAGATGTCTTCTAAATATCCTTTGGTACGCAAGTTCCAAACTGTGCTACGAAGAAGTTAATACTGCTAACTACTTAATCTCATTTATATACAGGTATGAAAAGTAGGTCAGTTTTCAGTTTCTTTTAGATATATATATTTATACTCCTACTTACTCATCTTCAAAGGTAACCATATGTTAAAGTTTGATAAATATTATTAGAGTTATTCCAAAAATTAAACATATGAAGATATCACAAAGAAGATCTTGACAAATGTAGTGCTATGAAATAAATGTCACTTAAGACTTGTTTCTTCTAAATTCCTCACTGGAATACCATAATCTCAAAACTTTGCTTTTTACACTTAAACCTTTGAACCAAACCAAAGGAGAATCTTATTTCACCAATACTACCTGAAAAAGAAAAAATTGGATCCTAAGCTTTACTGACTTGAGGAAAGCAAAGAATTATGCAAGTCAGTTCACCAATTCACAGTGCACTGCATAACAGTCTTCAATTCAACTGACTAAACAGCTGATCAGAAGAATTATTTTCTATTTTTAAACATTATTTTCTACTTTTTACGCAACTAAGTTAAACCTAAAAGAAACAACATACTAGCTAATGCTCACACTTACGACTCATTTTTTATTTAAAGCTGGTTTTAAACAAAGGCGAAGTGCAGACTTTTCACAGCTATGGAGGTCTTTCCAGATGGCCTCTGGCAAGGATGCCAAGCTGTGATGGTGCACACCTCCCACCCCCAAGGAGCAGATCTCAGACCCAAAGGCCATGGATGTTGCCATTCTACCTGGGGCATAAAGCAGCAGCTCAGAGCTCACCTGCCCCCTCCTCATTCTGCTGCTACTGCTGCTTTGTACTGAGCACAGACCAGCCTTGAGTTTGAGAGCCCAAGAACTGTCCACATTTAAACCTGTCCCAGGTATTTGTGATGATCACCCAGTGCTTGTGAGGCACTGAAATTATGGTATTCAAATGTCAAAGGTCTTAATAATAAATTATTTCAATTATTGTGACATTCTATTTTACTTAAACTGACACACTGTGTTCATTATCCTTTAATATTGAAAAATGTTAAGTCAGCTGTTGTATAAACGTACCTAACCCACAACAGGATGTTTTAAAATGCTTATACAAACCCCTCTGTGCAAGTGACAAGAAGAAAACTGTGCTTCCACCAAACACTACATAAGACCCATCTCCCTGTTTCACTTCATTCTCATGGCCTGAAACATGATCATTTCCTGCCCCCTTTCCCTCCAAATAAACACTTGGCCTTGTCTATGCATTTAAACACAACATTAATACACACCTATAAAAAACCCATCAATTCAATTCCCCAGCTGAGTGTTTTCAACCTCCCATAACACAGAAAGCTCTCACATTCTGAGCTGAAATACTTTTAAACTAATCTATACAGAGCTCCCCTGAAATCCTTTCTTCATGAAATCATAATCGACAAACATACTTCACATTCTCATGAACAAACTTAATACTTCCAGAGTATCCTTAGTATTCTTACTGGATAGGTAACTGATGAAAAATAGTATTTTTCACTTCTCTACAGCTTATTTGAAAATATGGGATGTGGGTTAATTTACAATTTTTTTACATATGTGGAGTATGAAAAAACCTACACCACTCTACTTTTGGAAGTTTAATCTTCTCTTGGCAAGTGACTCAGGAAAATAATTCTTATTTTCTCCTAACTTTCCAGACAATCCAGTCTGTCACAGTGATTAGGCAGAATATTGCAACTATGCATAGACCCACTTGTTCACTAATCTGATTTATTTCATTTACAAAAGTTAAGAAAATGCAACACGGCTTTCTTTACAAGTACACTAATCAGCCATCAAGAGGGATTTTTTTTTCCAGTAAAGAAAGTGAGGAGGAGAAATCAGTTTGAATGAGACTAACACACCTTGTAAAGATTATCCTTTAGCAGGGTAAGGAGATATTATTATTTCTATAAAGTCAATAAATATTGTGCTTAAAGTTAATGAAATGAGATTATACATTATGTTCCTCAGGTAGTTCAACAACTCCCCAGCCACAGGGCATATCTGATAACATTTATGAGAGATACAACACACATTCATTTCAATAAATAAATAAAAAATAACAAGAAAAGCGATGGTAGAGGGAAGAAAGGGGGACCCAAAAGGGAACATTCTAGCTAACAATCACTTACACCTGCCTTGCATCTGTGCTCCCCTCACCCCATGGGATTTTCTTCTTTTAATACATACATGAATATACATATATACATACACACACATATATACACATACACACACACCTTTGCACGCTGATCTGGAAATTCGTGTTTTCCCTCAGCACCCAGCTTTTCTAACAGTATAGAGTTTATCATTTCAATCAGTAACATTAGAAAAATATCAGATTGCTAGGAAAATGCACACCCTTCTATCATCATGTATTGCTAAACAAACAAACAAAAAAAAATCAGTAATGGTTCTCCAAAACATAGTAAGCAATTTGATAGAGCACACATAAGGATCTGATATTTTCTTTTACCAGGCCTTAAATGCATTTTGAAAATGGATATATTATCTGTTTTTCCCTGTTTATTTTTACAGAAAAGGAAATATGGTTAACAACTGGTTTGGTGAACACCAAGCCAAGAAACAAACAGGTGCTATTTTTAATTGAATTGTGCTGCAATGTTGCATAATGATTCTGCAGTGGAAATCTATCTTTTGTTTGCAGAAGTAGCCTTACTAATGAAGCAGATTGATATTTGACCAATATAGATAATGAGTCTTCCTGGGTATTTCTGCAAGATGTTAAATATATAATAGGATTTCTTGGTGTATGTCTTAAGTTAACAATATAAATAATTTTCAGCAGCAATATTTCCTACCTCCTTCAGCTCCTTCACCACCTCCAACTCCTTTGAAGTTATTCATGTCTGTACTTAAAACAATTTCTGATAAAGTAGTGCAACACAGATGTCCCTTGCAGAGCAGCCTAAAATTGGAACTACACAAAAGAAGAGAGCAATAGCCATTTACATAAACAAACTGTAATAAAGTTCATTAGGCTAACAAACGTACTGAGAAGGTCGTAAACCATCATCTATTCAATTGTGAATCCAACTATTGCAACTACCAGAGTTTTAATTTACTGGGAAATAACAGTGCTGTCAAAGCAAAGCCAAATATCTTGTTTGTTATCAAGGAGCATCTGGGCCCTACTCAGCTTTAAATCAAATGCTACTTATCTTAAATTCAATTAGTAATCTGGCGATTTGAAGACTTCTGGGGGGATGGTTCAGGGTTTTTTTAGCCCTCCCAAACCACAGTTTTAGCAGCTGTTGAGAGAGGGATTTTGCTGTGAACAAGTCAACACAGTTAAGGACAAATATGCAAGCAGGCTAACTTGCCTGAGTACATATGCTTACTACGATACCTCTACCATAAGTTCTTCATCAACAAGAATCAAAGGGCTTCAGATTCAAAGCCCTAATTACATATTTATACATCTAAAGTGGCCAAAAGATTAAGCATTTTTCTGGAATCCATGAGAGAATGTAGAAGCAGCAATCACTTGGAATCTTGAGTGCTTGATCCCCACAGCTTTCGGGAAAGCTGACCTGAGCGCATCTGTTTGAAAGTAATTCAGAGAAACAAAAGGAGGGGGGAAGGGATAAGGTGGATAAATTAAAAAAGAATTCAGACACTGAATCTGGTGAAATGCAGACACTACAATGTACTGCATAAACAAAATATACCAACAAAAATTATTTGAAAATAAACTAAAAGTTACACTTAGGGATTATTCTTGGGACTGACAAAAAACAACAGACAAAACACTAACCACATTCTTCTCTGAATTTGAACAGTTAAAGGGATATTACCCACTAATGTGTACTTATATGCTTAACCTACTTCAAACGGCTTACAAAGAGTGTTTAGATTGCTATTTTGATAGGAAGAGAAAAGAAGAGGTGAATGCCAAGCAAAAATGAACTAAATGAGAAGAGAGGACATTTTATTTTAGAGATTTCAAACAGAAATTGCCAGAAGTGGGAAAAAAAATAGCCAAGATGCAGGACAGTGATAGCAGAATAAAGGAAAAAGAGAAAGGTTATCTCCTGGTATCAAATTTATACAGTCTTCCAAAGATCCTGGGTGAAGAGCTCAGTGGAATGTTTAAAGCAGAAGTAATTCATAGAGAGTATTCCATAGGATAAGATGGATAACAAGCAACCAGAGGCCATATTAAATCCAGCATCTGGTAGGTCTACAATCTGACAACAGTTTGTAAGAAACTCTTCATTACCTAAGCACAAGGTTGATGATTGGCCCCTAGTGATCAGCCTGGCAGCTGATTAGGTTCTGAAAATCCTCATAGTTCAATAAATAAGATCCATGCCTGTACAACTTTGAGAACAGTTCCTCACAGTTACTACTACAAATGTTACCTGCTTCTGAGCTGTATCAGCACAGCAGCAGTGTTCTAGAAAAGGCACAGCACTGACCAGGATTAACACTAACAAGTGATAATTGCCCAGACTTCTGCAACATCCAAAACAGCTAAGTAATTGTTAAAAATACAAAAGCGTTTATTATACTCCACATTAGAAACTGTCAGTGCAGAAACACTAAGGGCCAATCTTGGTAGCAAGCAGCATTTCACTTTTTGCACATTAAAGCAAGTCTGTGCTAAGGATCCAATCCTCTGTCCTAAGGATCAATATCACCACTGAAAGCCAGAACTACAACACTGTCTTTGCATACAGATAAAGTTCCAGGAATTAACACATTCCTTCCAAAATAAGTCATTCAACAAATGAACACCACACATACACACACTTTTCAAATATATTGATTGATGCCATTATAGAAAACTAGAAAATCTGGGGCATAATGTTGTTCCTTATATGTTTGTGTTAAAAAAAAATACCTATTTACATAGATGTTAAGCTTGCATATCATCTGAACTGTAAACAGAAAATCCTGGGAAAAAAGTCACTGGAAAGCCTCTATAACCATAAAAGGAATCCAGTCTTTGAAACAACAATTTCTGCATAGTTAGAAAAATAGATGTGATTAAAAAATGAAAATAAGAAAACAAAAAGCCTTCAGTCTAATGATACACACAAATTTCAGCCTACAGAAGATCTTTTCTACAGAATAGGAAGCTTAGAAATGACAGTGGCTTTAAATCTGCTGTTACAACCATATGTTTAACCACATAATAATCATCTCCTTTTCAATTCTACAATAGAAAACTGAAAGTCAGTGGAAATCTCCCCTCCACATCCAGTGCAAGCAAAATCAGACTACCATTGTGTGAATATTTTTCCAGTATTAAACTATGTATATCCTAGCAAGAAAATTTAAAAATACTGACGAATAAAGTTGCTCTGTTTTCACATTTAGAATATAAAATAGAATTAATACACACTTTTCCAGCATGTACTAAAGATCATGCAAAAGTGATAATCACATTTTCAAATAAATAACATAGCAGTACAACAGAGATTGAGTTATAAAGATAATAAGCAGTTTTAAGTTAACTCAAGTATTTTGAAAGTCATTACAAGAAGTAATTAAAGCAAAAACTATGGTTTTGCACAAGAAAAATTGGGCATATCTATTTGAGAGATAGATGCTTTGTAATTGATATTGCATATGCAGGACCAACAAGTTTCTATTCACCATATGGAGCACAAGCATACTGGGAACCTACAGAAGTGATTCCCTGTGCATTGCCATTAGAGACTCTCAACAGAAATAAGTAATACCTTTTCTCCCAGTGTCAGTCAATGCAAATTAAAAGATATCTGATAGAAACCATAAAAAAAATTAAAGAAAGTAGCTTGCTCTTTTTCATTTCCAATTTTCTTCTGGAAAATTATTTCATCAAGAAGAAGCTGACAACACTATCCCAATTCAGAAAAGGTTAGCTATTATGACTTTGCTTATTCAGATGTGAGTGATAAAGTCTGGAAGTTAGTCCAGCTGAGCTTCCCATCTGCGATCCCTATACACATCTGATTCTTAATCAGAACTTTCAGTAGAGCAGTCTCAAAAGTTATTTGTTTCCCACTGAAAACTGAAACTCGCTCTTAAATTTACCCTGCCATAGAGGAGACCTCTTGCTCAACTGGAAAGCAGAAATAAGTGAACTTCCCACTGTTCGGTAGAAAAAGTTCTTGATGGTGGGTTTTACCTCTGCCGGCTTGCCAACACCAACGATAATCAACTTGCCGTCCTCCAAGCCAACAAGGATGTGGCTGTACTCTTTGGTGACAGAAATGCAGTGGATTGGCAGTCTCATGGCTAAGGGAGAGATGCTCAGACTCAGGCTGAAAGGAACAAAAACCACAGAGAAAGTAAATCATGTTTTTGCTTGCACATATTGCAAAGAATCTCATGCAAGTGAAACTGCTGTCCACAGGATGCACTATAAAACAGTTTCTCAAGGATAAAATTTGCAGCTTCAATTATCTAACTGCATCCTAAGAATCTAGTTTTATCCCAAAATAGAGCTTCAATAACAAAACCAGATGTGGATAGGTTAAGTCCATAAGCTAAGACATTTTCACTGAAAAACAGTGACATTAGTCCCACAGCTGCCTAAGTGACAAACATCCCTCCCATTCTGTGGAGCAATGGAGGGATGTTTGTTTTGTTTTAAGTGGAGCTTAAAACTCGGTGTAGAACTATGTGAGGCTTGATCCTGCAATTGCTGAGCTCCCTGTGACTAATCACACCAGTTTGCAAACTGACAGCTCCTCCTGTCAGTTCTAGGTGTTTAATTGGGATAAATGTCTGGCAAGAAAGAGATCTGTTACAACCTCTCATTTTATTTCTCTCTGCATCCTAGTTCCACCAAAACAAATTTTTTTGGGGGAACACAGAAAAAGCAACAGCTAGCACCTATAGCACCAAGCAAAGTTTATTACACAGCCATTTATCTGTAAGACTCCATATTTGTATCTCAGTAAAAATGCTGGTACATTACCTGTAGAGATCCCGTATGGAAAGAAATCCCTGCAAGCTGCCCATGACGATGTATTCGCCAGTTACACACAGATCAGACACTTCCTCCTTCAGAGTCTCAGAACCCAGATACTTTCCATTGACAGAATAGAGATGTAATGCATTCTTATCCTGAAGAGATCAAAAATAAATATGTCACAGAGGACTGATAGGATGAAGAGTGTTGTACTTGTATCTTTTCCTCATTAAAGGGCACCAATTTGGCAACAACCCACAGGTGATAATGCTGACAACAGTCTCCCTGTTGAATGACGCAAGAGTAGTGAGCCTATACTCCATGTGTGTGGAGGTAAGGTCCTGTATGGAAGTTCTTGAAGCTACCTCTTGATGTAATATTGTAGCCCATTCAATCAATTCTAAATTTCTTGGAAACATCCATGGATTTAATAGACAGGCCACTGTTTTTTGTTAAGAAAGAAGAAAGCAAGATTGCACTCATCTTCAGCCTTGCTACCACCCCTCTTCCTCTCTTGCCCTCTCAAATCCAAAAGCAGAAGGAAACAAGCATATTTCCACTGAGCTAGATCCAGAAGCATTTTCTAGACAAGCCAATGACTTCTTGCTGGATTACAGATGCAAATAACCAAACCATCTTAAGTTCTTCCAGCCTGGCATAACCTTGAATCTCTTTTCTCTCCATCTTCCTAATATAGTTAGTATGCCTACATCAGAGATTTGTTTTCCAAGAAATCTCCTATGTTTAAAGAGATCACAACACCTCTACCATTATTAAAGCAAATACACAGCTCAACAGACACAACCTTATAGCTGTATCTCCAATCCCAAACTAAGAAACTCCATGGACACAGAGCATCTTGCACCCAGAACTTGCTGCTCTCCTTATAAGCCTCTGTTCCTGTGCACAGTGGAACTTGTTTCCCTAGTTTTTCAGTCCAAAGTGGCTCTCACAGGAAGACATATTAATGTGTGCTTGAGCATCTTGCAGGTGTTTGTAGATTTTCAAGAAACTCACAGGAGCACAATATCCACTTACCTTTAACCAAATTTCACTTGAATTGGCCAGCAAAATTTAAAAAAATATGGAAACTGACACTGCACGCTCAAAAAGCCTCATTACTATGGGAAATGAGATAAAGTTAGATACACTTATGATTAAAAACTTCAGTGACAGAAACCGAGGTTTTCCACAAACTTAAGTACCTTGAGAGTAGTCTTTCCCTCCACGCTGGTGTGGACAACTATATGGCCTTCCCAGGACACAGCCAGATTGGGAACAGTCAGCAGGAGAGAACTCTCACAAGGGGGTCGCAGAGTCCTCACGTACTGACCTTTCCGAATGGTGCGGACAATGACGGTGCCATCCTGCAGCAAGCACATCGAGGGCAGTGGATATCCAGCAGGACAGTTATCACAACACTCAGAATATACATACATAGGACACAGGGAATACTCTAAATGCACTTCAATCCTTAGTGGGAGATAAGGACTCCTGAGCATTAGGAATTCTGCAAAAAGAAGCCTTCCCCTCAAGACCAGGTACTATAGGCATATGAAAAAAACAAATGCAAGTAGGGCAAGAGGGAGGATAGCCAGCAAATCAGCCACTTCACAGGTCACATTTATGAGTAGGCATTACATGGAGTACAAAGCCAGAGTTCAGCAGCCTGCCTGTGCAGTACAGTAAGGCATAACATGACCAAGTGGCACAGAACCTTCAGGGTTAACACAGCAGGGAAGAAACAATCAGAACTCTGTTACTATGAGAAGCTTAAAATCTCCAAGAAAGTCCACACATATTAAAGCTCATCTGTGCAGAATAACACCACATGGTAGGTGAGGTCTATGCTCTGCACAGCTGTTTGAGATAGTCTGATTTAAGCAGACAGCAAAGGGGATGGCAACTATCTTCTTGATAAGCAAGGCTTAAGAAAGAGATTGTGAAATAGTGACTTTTTTTTCTATTATTCTTAATCAACTTCAAACACCCGATATGGTTTGAGTTTCGTTGAGAAGAGGCAAAACAAAGACAAGTAGGAAGGTGCTTACCCTGGATCCTGACACTGCCATGTCCAGTTCAGTGCTGATGCCAACACTCGAAACTTCATCTGTGTGCCCATAAAGGATCTGTAATGGCTTAGGTGCCAGGCCTACAGGCACTCCTCCCTGAGAGTAACAAAAAGTGCAATGACACATTCTCTTGCAGCTGAAGGACAAACAAAAAATGAACTTCTGGTATCTTCAGTACCAGTTGTGTGAGGTGTATATTTGATAGAGGTCAAAGCCAAAGGCATAACTCACCACTCCAGTATCAATGTATTACCCTCTATGTCAGCACCTCACTTACTGAAATCCCAAGAATGAATGAACATGTCGTTACTGCGTGGGTGTGAGAGACAAGGTTACTTTGCTGACTCCTTCCTACCCCTGCAGGTGTCCAGGAGTGCAAGGACAACAGTGAGCAAGCCTAACAGGAGCTGTTCACATACCCCATCCACACACTCATTCTTCACCTTTGTATCTGGGCTTGTCCAGTTCTTAGAGTTTATCCTGGAATCAAGCCCTATCTTCACAATCAAACTTAAAAAAAGCTGAAATTTACTTTTCTTTTACTTAAAATAACAGCAACTCTTTCCATTTTCCAAGGAAAAGGAAGCAAATAGTACTTCTCAGTGACTACCAGTAGTACAATACACAAAGGAAATCCTGGAATAATACTCATTAAAAATAGCAATGTCCCCACATAACTGCAGGGTATCAGAGTGTAGTGTCAGCATATACAGACTAATTCTCAAACCAGTTCTAAGGAAAGAACTGTCCTTAGAGAGAAGGTACTGTAAATAGTGCTACAGAAAACTATTTCTTTTCATTTCTTTGATAAAGATTTGTTTGCCAATCAGGCCCTGAAAGCCTGAAGCATGCAGGAATACAGAACAAGTATCAAAATACAGAAGGTGTCACTGCAGAGAAGACAAGTAGAATGGGAATGCCAGTATGAGTCCATTGCTGCCGCTTTGTAAAGACCAAGATAAAAGTCTCACAAGAAACATTTACTATGCATAAAGTAGCATTTATATAGCTATTTATAAAAAACACATGAAAAATCTTCAGAAAAAGCACTTCTAAATAAAGATAATTTCCAGAGCGTGAGTTAACTCACCATGAAAAGATAAACTAAAAAATCTCCAACATTTATCCCCACTTGAGACAAAAAGCTACTTGTATGAGCACTAAGGTCTTACTTTTTTTGACCATGCACTGTTACTACAAAGTACTTCTTTACAGAATTATAAATACTCCCACCATAAAGACAGCTTCCACAAAAGCACATGCAATTATTCATCACTCTACTGCTTTAATGTGATGACTTTAGTTCCACGATAAGCACAAGGTGACTTGATGAAATCCACTGTCCGAAACATGACAGCTTCCCCCAGCAATTAATCCTACTTGTGTATCTTAAATGCAGCAATCAGAAATCCGCATCTAAATGCATAATGATGGAAATCATGATTGAGTATAAGTACACATGTGGATCACACAACTACATTCACTGTGTGAAAGCATAAGACCAATATTAAAGAATTCTCAAATGCCAGTGCAAACGCAGGTAAATAGACAGCGCTGTCTTTGCTGTAGTTATCAATACCCACCACAGAGAAAAGGCAGTGCTAAAATGCAACTACTAGGAGTGAAGAACTGTCTAGAAATGTAAAATTCTTATTTGCCTGCCCTGAAAATAATCTATGAAATCTTTAAGAGAGCCTCTAAAATACTGCACTTCAGCTATATAGTAACTGATATGTATAGTATTTCAGAGAACGCAATGGGAGCAAAATTACTAAGCTAATTGATTTTAGTGCACTATCTTCCTTACAAATCTGAAAAGAAATCATTAAAACATAATAGCAAAACAGAGGAAAAAATACATCCAGAAACTGCTTCTGAGTATGTCTAAATAACCCACCTGGTGAACAATTTGCCATATCATACAGGTAGTATCTCTGGAGCCTGAAATTAAATGAATTCCACAGTGGTCTATTGCCAAGCAGGTCACAATATCTAGATAAAGAAAAGAAGACAAAGTTGTCACATGGGTAATCAAGACTATTTTCCCTCAGACTGACAATGTGGATACAATTTGTCACACTGTATCCTGATTTGCAGTCAGCATGAAATACTCTAGTGTGATAAGGGGTGGTGACACTATTAAACAATGAAATCATCATACAGCCAAATGTACCCACTTGACACATTCAACTTTGCTACCTAAAAATGGTAGACAAGCCTTATTTTGAAACTACATCAAAGCACCAGTCCAGTGACTGAAAAGCCATGCTCAAGCATTTATGTATAATCACAATTCAAGCATTCTTCTGTTCTTATGCTGCCATTCCTGCAGAGCTGCTACACTCGGGTGCCCAGGGGACATGTCTATATTCTGGGACCACCAAATAACACACAAAACCCTTTCCATTTCCCAACACAGAGTGACTGACCCATGTGCCTGATGTGCTGTCCCATCAGTTTGCCTTTGGTAAGGGATGTCACTCGGATGCTGTTGTCCCAGTGTCCGCCACTGAAGAGCAGCTTTGCGTCATGGGACACTGCAAACAGCTTGGAGGTGATCTCCAGCCCTGGGGCAAAAGGACCGCTCATGCTGCGCTGTGTTCTGCAGGCAAATGACGAGCAGTTAACAGTAACTTTGGTTCACAGCCATGTATTTTGCACTTCCTCTGTCTTTAAACATCACTAATGAATTCCATCTATAGAAGAGGCTACATCCATGGCAAAACTCTCACTGCCACCAGTGACTGGAAGCAAGATTTCATCTTAGTTTTTTTTCAGCCTTTTACACAACTGGATAATTCATGTCCCTACTAAGCATTGTAACATTAAAGACAAAAAAGGAATTTTCTAAAAGCAAAAAATCCAAATATGCCACATATGCCTATGTATTACTACAGCATAAGAATGTATGAAGACTATCTCAGATTCCACAATGAGTTTTCATGATTGATAGTTAGAAAAAATTAGAAGTAGCTCTAAGAATGAAGCCCGAAATACCACTTACATAACTGTACTAGAATGCTATAACAGATTAGAGGTAATATTACTGAACACCAAAAGATGCATTCTTTGGTTAAAACCCAGACAGTGAAAACAGTATTTTCACTGATTTTCAACAATTATTGTATTTCATTATTTTAGATGCATTCATCTGGACCCCTCCTCAAAATTTGCTTACTTGGGATTTGTCACTGTTGTATCTTTGATGAATGTAAAATAGTTGGAAATATTTTTGTCATAAGGCAGCCAACCATGAGTTCCAATAACACAGTTCAGACTTGTTGTTACCTAAAAAAGTTTAATGAAAAAGTTGATGAAACCCAGAGGTTTGCTTTCTGCTTGCCTTGATGCTAATAGAGCTTGCATACAATCCACCAGAGGCTTTTTGAAAACCTACCACAAAGGAAAAAGCATATGCAAACAAACAAACAAATCAATAAAAAAACCCCACTCAGATGAGTTAATCCACGTGTGGTACACAGAACCACATTAGAAAAGTCTATGTTCTACGTAGGTCGGAGGAGTTGGGGTAGGAAGGATGGGAGGAGACAAACACTAAAAATCCCATCCAACCAACCCCTCGCAAATACTTAATTACAAATCAGTCATTTAGTTTAAAATGCTGCTTCTTCTCTTCTCTGAATACTAACTGTTAATAGTAAACATATTAACACAAGGAGTTTAACAAACATTGCACCACAGTTTCATTTCTGAGGAAGTAACAAAGGCATCTAAATATTCAAGGTTACTTTGATTTAGATATTTATGAAAAATATAAGGAGAATTTTAGATGTGCTCAAATAACCTATGAATGTACCACATTAAGCCAAGACAATAATTTTGACATACAAAATAGGAGTATTGGAATATTCTTTCCTGCAAAATGGAGGTATTATTGCACTGGGGCCAGTGTCTAGGCCATATATACAGATGCAGATACAAAACCACTGTTCTCCTTTCATTATTTGGTATCTGCCATAGTACAAGAATGTGTGTTAGTGTGAGAGTTAGTTTTAGAAACAGTGCAGGCCTTTGGAATGTGCATGCACCAGATATGGTGTAGTTTAACATACTAGTTGGAAAGCAATGACAAACAATGACACCATTAATAACTCAATGCTGTAATTTTAAATCTGGGCTGCATTGCATTAGCAAATTGGTTGTTGCAGGGAAGTTGATCGAGTGGCAACTTACAATATGCCTCACTATAATTTACAGTCATATCTCATCAGCTCTTAAATGTCATTCAATAAATCAGCCTGCCTTCTCCATGGAAGATAAATATTTAACTTAACTGACAGTTGCTTCAGGTTAAAGGAACACATTTGAAGAGGAACAGTTAAGAATATTTCTCTACAAGCTGCATAAAAAAATACAGCCATTTGACTATCTGCAGTTTAAGAACAGTATTGACACATGCAACTCACCAAGATCTCTGGGCTTCCCTGAGAAATAAAGGAGCGCGACTGATTCCTGGGGACAACAGCTTTGACAATGGGCACACCATCACTAATTCCCTAAGAGAAAGGACATGGGTTTGATCTGATTATATCCAAAAGCTAAAGGATAAATCTAGAAGCTGTAAAAAATAAGATGCACAGCCTCTGGAATCAGCGTCAGACCTGTAGAGCACCCTAAGGGACTGGCACACACACCCATTCAGTTTGTGCAGGTAAGCTCCATCACAAACTCTGCAGATGAAACCCTGACCCCAATCAGGGACTTTAACTACCAAGTTCAGTGATTCCTCACACACCACCAGTGAGGCTTGCAGCTTTCTTGGTGTGGTGACTAATTTAATACTCAACACCCACACAAGCAGCCAGCAGATTATGGGATTCAACTTCTATGAAGCCAACTAAAAAGACAGAGCTCATTTAATACACATTGAATTGTAAAATATTCTCTCTAAATAGGAAGCAAGTTTATTTTCATCCAGGTTGTGACCTTTTGTTTCAAGTACATCAAATTTCAGGTAAGACTTCAAACAATTTCAAGTAACACATCTACCTCTATGAAGAATGACTTCAGCTCAGTGAGGTGTTGGAAGAGATTCAGAGTAGAGGTATCACTTTTAGTAAGTCTTTGCACTACCTCTTCTGCTGACAGCCTTTGTGGATGGGGCTCCTAGGAGGCAATATTTGAAGGAGTAACAAATTAGACTAGTTTATCAATTTGTTCAATGCACATGAGATACTCAGAATCTTAATGGGAAAACAATCTTAAATACCTAATATCCCTTCTTGAAGTAAATTTATTTATTTTGAAAATGGGTTCTTTGGTAATGTGGCAAAGAATTAATGTTGCTAAAATTACAAACCATTACCTTAAAAACCATTGTTTTTTTCAGAAGTCTCTGTAACTCAGTTGTATTTAACCACACATGTCTGGTTGAGAGAGAGCAAAAAAGCAGTACCTTCAACAGCTGACAGGGAGTTTGCCCAAAATTGTTTATCATCCCTTCTAAAGCCTTTCTTTCTTTCTCATCTGTTAAAGCATCCAAATCCACAGCCCCTGGATCACAATCAGAATGATGAAGAGTAGGAAAAAAAGAAAGAAGATAATCCAAACAGCTTATTAAGAACCAATATGGTCAACTTAATTTACTTGCAGCATTATGACTCTTTACCCCCGAAAAAGCCCCAGACAATGCCTCCATTTAAATTAAATTCATTTGATAAGACAAAGGCCTGCAATTCTTGCCCTGAGACACTTAAAATTCCACATGCAGAGTAGAGTTTTCAGATTGTAATTTATCTCATTGCAAGCAACAAGTAGCACACAAAAACCACCCAAAAGTTAGCTTTGAAATTAACAGATTAGATTTGTCTCTAATATTAGTTGCTTTCAAGCAATGTGCCTGAACTCTAAACCACAAGAAACCTCTTCCCACATATGCTTTTAAGCAAGTAAATAAGTGGCAAGAAAACCTAGTAACTTTTAGAAAAAAAAAGACAAAACATAACAGCCCTCCTTTTAAAAAACCTATACTTTTTTTGATGACACATTACAAGGTTTGCTGCCATATTTCATCTATAAATCTGCCTTACCATATGCTACTGAATGGTACATTCACAAATCAAGTGTGTACTGTCTGATAATGAAAACTCACAAGCCTGATGACAATGACACGAGAACATGCGTTGTACCTTCATAAGTACAATAATAGAACACGTTAAGCGCCTCCACTGCAGCTGGTCCCCTCTGCTTGTAGCCAAAAATCAAATCTATCCATTCATGAAGATGAGCAGAAACATACTCAGATTCCTAGAGGGAAAAAAATGCTCTTGTAAGAATAAGAGAAATACTGCTCCCTCTTGAAGTTTTTACTATTCTCTGTGGAAAAGATTCAATTTCTAAATTAAAAGTATCCACAAATTTGGTATTTAGCAGTATATAGGGCAGAAGCATAAGAATCTTGTGTGCTATGTGCAGTAACTGCCAGGTAAGAAGGAAAATCAATACAGTGACACAAAAGATAAGCACTTTTGAAATGCACCTGTGCAAGGGAAGGTAACCTAACACCAGACAGAGTCATCTTTAAATAGCAAAGGAAGCCTACTCACATACCTCTGCATTTTATCTCATAGGACAGCAAATGCCCAAATCATTAGGGCCTAAATGCCCAAGAGATTAAATGCTCTTTTCAACATTTTATCAACACGCACAGAGCTTTAACTGGAAGTTCCAATGGCACTTGTAATGTCAATGCAACCACAACTCTAGTTTGAATACCATCCCACTAGTTTTACATTTAAGCCACAGTAACAGTGTGCAGGTGCAGTTCCTTTATAATGATGTTACACATACAAACAACATCTTACCAGAGCCTTCCTGTGTTTATAAATAAAGTCTTCTGGGGAGTGGGCCCACTTAGGAAGAACAACATCGTTTACCACCTCTTTGGACATTTGAAGCTGGCCTAAGTTAAAACCTGGTGAATAATTCAGAAAAGTTTTAGAGTTGCTACAAAATATTTCAAGTACCTTGCTTTCTCAGTAAAGATTAAAAATCTTTATTTTCTCAATGCAAGAGAAGGATTTTGAGAAAATCCCTAATAAGTCTACCACTGACATAGGAGACTACTTTCTGTTCTGCATGTTTACAATTATAAATTATACTGGATAACTACTATCCAAAAATATCTAAATTATTTTGAAGCTGAAGTCCCAACCACAGAAGTAGTATTCATCTTTTACACATCCATCTGTAAACATATCTGCATTTGCTTTGCCAGGATTAAGAGTCCAAAACACTTCAATAAAGTTATTCATAAGAAGGGTGTTACTTAGAAGTTTAAACTGTTATAAAATCAAGGCTTTTAAGAAGTCTGAAATCTCACCAGCTATCATTAAAACAACTCTAAACACTTAAATAACTTGAAAGTGGGACTTGGGAGTTCTCATTTTTTCTAATTTAGAACTGTAGTAGATTGTAGCAGCACAAACATACACATCCATTTTCAAATTGTGCAAAGATAGAGAAACAAATCACTAAACAAATGTGAATTTAAAAAGGAGTCTAATGTCAGAATGCAGGATATTGTCTTTTTAATCAGCATTATAATAATTATAATTAATATCTTTTAACTTTTGCTATGTATTTAATCAGTATTAACTATTACTAACTTTTTCAAACATCCCAGTGAGCATCTCTGATCTCTCCATTCGGTAAACAACACTATTTTTAGCCATCCTTAAACCCATAGCCTGAATTTTAAGCTATGTTTAGGCTGCTGCTTAACACAACTGACATCTTCACTGAACAGTTTAAAGCCAGCATCATGATTAATGTCTACAATCACACAATAAGGTTTAAATAGGAAGTGTTCCTCAGCATTCACAAATGGCTGTAACAATTCTTTTCTGAAGAATACAGAAACAGTTTCCTGTGAGAATATTCTTAGCAGTCAGTATACCATTCTGATTCTCCAGGAACTCTGGAAAGTAGAAGAACTCTGGGATAAGTTCCTTGACATCATTGGGGTTGTCCATGAGTGCCTGCCAGGTAGCAGGAATAGAGTGGAACTGTCTGTCAGCACAGTCAAATCTGTCGATCAGAAAATCCAGGTTAGACTTTGACAATTCCCTCAGTAAAATGACAAGGAAGAAGCAGGAGGGGGCTGCTTATTTGCCCAGCATACCTGCCACTCTGAAGCTGGATATGGAGTGTAGTGAAAGGCTCTACCCGAATGAGGTAATGCATGACACCAGCAGCATTTGAGTAATGTGTCCCATAGTGAAACTTGTCAATCATCCCAAGAGGATCCTCAAAATTCTCATATCTGACAAAAGACATATTTATAAATACAACTGAGCATTATGGTTGATTTACATGTGGATTATGCTTATTCCAGGCAAAAATTCAAAAGAAATTACCACAGCAATCTAAGAGAGGAAAAATACATTGAGTGCCATCAAACATGAAGATTGCAAATCTTACTTGGAAAGTCCCTAAGAAATAGGCTGCAGAAAGATAAAAATGTGCACCAGATCAAGCCTTTGCATGCCTGTTATACTCTTCCCTAGGCATTTGCTATCACCTGTCAGAAACCAGACAAAGGGCAGACGGGACTGATGACTTCATACAACAGACCAACACACCCCCCACCACTAAAATGAATATTTACTAGTGAATACACATGTGATGGCTTCCTGCAAGACTTAGGAAATGTGTTTGACTGTGCAGGATGCAGAAGAGAGATCTTTTCCACACTCATGCCCATTTCCTTTTCTACTGGCAAACTCACTCTACCACGCCACCATCTGGCTGATACATTCCTCAGCCTCACAAGGCTGCTAAGAGAGACTGTAGTTAAACATACTTCTAGAGAACCCACTTCATTACAGTCAGGATAGAGTCTTCTCTCTGTTCCAAGTTTTCAGAAGATTTTGGAGGACACCTGACTGCAGTCTGGTATGATAGCACACTCACTGCCCAGGCTAGCAAACAAGGGAAAAATCATTAACTACGGTGTGGGTGTAAATACCTGTCATTGGTACCTAGAGATGACTTGCTGAAAGTCACTTGAGACCTATTTCATTTTGAAGATAATAATCTATGCTTGAAAAAAAGAGGAAGGGCAAATTTAGGCTCAATGCTACCTCTTAGGCAGCTCAACTAAGCAGTATGATTTCACATTCCCTATCTTGTAGCAGATATGGGACACATTATGTATTTTCAAGCCATTGAATTGTTTCTACAATCTTTCAGTTTTTCATCTCCACAGCTGAGAAACAACTGAAAATTTATAACAGTGAGTTTTGTCCTTTCACTGCCATATAACTGAGTGCTATATAATATAGTCTGAATGCAGCAGGAACAACAAACCAACCACATTTGCAAGTGTATCTGTTATGTCATAAAACCAGCTTCACAAATTTCACTGTCACAATTTTATTTTTTAAATGTGTTATTAGCCTGGAGGCTTAGAAAAGACAAAGAAATATAACCAAGTGTTCAAATACATACTTCTCTTTCACAGTCTTAGCATTCTTCTCATTAACCACACCTATAGGCTTGGACAGGTCCCTAAATACTGCAGGATTATTCAGGTCCAGTTCTTCTGAGGTGTAATCTCGTAAAATCCAGGGAAACTAAAAAAAGTAAGTCAAACATCAGATAGAGATTAAAAATACATCTTTCAAACCAGAAGAAACACATACCTTTGGCAAAAACTTAAAAATTAACTTTTTAATTACCACAGGATATTGAGCAAGGTCATTGTAAGTTCGTCCTGCCATAGTGTTTAGCTGAATAAGGTAGTCAAAGTTGGATATTTCTCTATTCACCCATTTCTGAAAGACAAAGAAAGATTAAATGGAATTCACCATATCAAAGATATATTTATTGCAAATTACACATCTTGTCAGTATCTATATGCCAGAGGATAGCACTGGCAAGTGAAAAGTACAAGACCACAAAAATTGCATAGAAGTCCAGATTCAATTTCTCATAATGAAGTTTATTTTCCCTTTGATTCAGTGATTGTGCTATCTATATTTAATTGAAATCAGATCCTGACTGGTGGCAGTACTATTTCAAATCCAGAGCAGCAGACAATTAGCAACCTTGCTAAAAAGTAAAAGAAAAATAAGAGAAACAAAAAGAAGGCAAGTGTGCAGATACTGATAAAAAGGAGAACAGAACTTTGAAATCCATCTGAGTGCTAAGATCAAGATTTATTTATAAATTTTTCTCCCATTGGTTAACAGTACAGGTTAACAATTTGTAAACCAAATTGTCTGTGCACCTTTGTTTGCTCCATTATTATATTCTAAACCAAAGAACAGACAGAGCTGTGTTCAGAAGAGCTCAGTATTTGTCTGTAGGGTGATGGAGATATGTCATGAAAGATGGTATTTTCTCTGTGTAAATATACAACTCAAGAGTTTTTATTGTCAGGAAAACAAAGAACAATCAAAATATTTCCAATACTTTAAACTTATTTGTAAAGCTTCCTCCCTCAGAGAAAACAATTTTGGCATAAAGAGATGGAAGATAAAATACATTTACTATATTTAAAAATTTATCTGTGTTTATGGTAATACGGACATTTTGACATTTTCCTTTTTTACCAATATTACTAATTCACACTTCATCTTCATGTGAGTTTTGTTGAAAGCTCCATCATGAAAAGATAGCAGGGAAAATCATTTGCACATCCAGTGAAAGAAGTTTCAAAACAGCACAGATCACAGACTAAAACCAGAAGCCAATCTGCCATGTTTTATGTTCATGCTAAAATGCCTTTCAATCACATTACCAGAGCTGGCTATAATCATTTACCTGACTGTAAAAACACCAAACCATCCTAAAATTATGCACATGGAAGTTCAGGGGCCAGGCTGAGGGCACAAATTGGCAGCTGCCATCTAAACATTGGGGAAGTCCTTCAAAAAGGAGAGGAACTCTTTAGACCATTGAGCTGAGGTCTCATACCTGCATCAAACCTGATGCTTTGAAAAGCTCCTGTGGCGATCTGGTCCCAGAAATGTTTGGAGAGCGCAGCGACAGTATCCGACTATATACTTTGTTTCGTACCTGTCAGAAACAGCACTAATAAAACAATATTCTGGAGATTGAAGCTGACAATTAAGCAATTTGTCTCCTAATTAAAATATGAAATAATTAGGACACAGTTACACTTTCAAGTACTTCGATCTCTTGCTGTTTAAAACGTTTGGACATGGATGGATGTGACATCCTTCACATCAAAACCAAACCACACAACATTTTCTAAGAGCTGACCTACTAGTACACTGACCTACCAGTACGTAACTCACCCTAAGTTCTGAAATTTATCATAGTTCCTCATAAAAAGGGTCACTGATATTACCCAGAGGGGGAAAATGTTCACTACTCTTTAACCATTGAATATCAATGATTTCTAATATTGTTGTTAAAAATAAAGTCTCCTTTCATTTGCAATTAATTTATTCAATCTTTAAAAAGATGGGCTTCAAGACATTTAGATTACTACTGATGTGATTTTAGTTAAATAATCATTCTGTATAACAGAGAGAGAGAAAGGAAAAAGGAGAATCTTGTTTTATCTTTTCACAATTAATCAGTTTCTAGGTGCCAGACTGCAGTGTACTTTTCCATGATGACTGTGTAAAGCAAACAGTTTGCTATTAGTGTTATGGTATTAAGAAAGGCACCAGACTCAAATACAATCACTGATCTTAAACTTAACCTTGTGCTTATGACATGAATCCATGACATTTAGGAAACCCATACCTCCTTATTGAAGTTGAGGAAATAGTTGGTTTGATCCGTAAGGAAGATCTCCAAAGCTGACCTCCTCAGGTTGTACCGACGCAAATGGATCTCTCGAATTTGAGAAAGGTGCCATTTGAAATCAAAACCTACCCCTAGGAGGAACACTCTCTTTACTGAGTTGGAATATACATGAAAAAAAACCTTTTCATACAGACACAGTGCAGTACTAGCTCCAATCACCTCAGAGTTATTCCTAGAAGAGGAAAGTATTATAGCTGATATGATTAACCATTTTGCTAGGAAAATATTAACTTCAGATATTGTTGTGCTGAAAGAAATGAAGCAAGAAATACATGATGGAATGTAGAATTCACTTTTGTTTTCTGACTAAAGACATATTATAAATGTATTCTGTTGACAAAAAGTATGAACCAACTACTGTTGCTTTCTTAAACAGGCTCAAACAAACTTTTATGTTTAGATTTCCCAATGACTGAACATTCTGGTATACTGACTTGGGAAATTTTACTATTATTTGTCCAACATTTAATTTCAGTGTTTTCATAGCCAGCTGTGTTCCATTATGTTCCATTAAAGTTCCCTAAATTAATACAGATGATTAACACTGACATACTACTACTTTTTAATCAATGCATGAGTACATCACTATCTGTTGTAGAAAGAGAACAGAGAGGTGCCATTTACAAAGCAAATTAGAGGTAGTAACTTTTTTTCAGTCAGCAGGTTTCTTAGTAAGTTATTTTTAAGAAATATTAAGAATAGTTAATCAATTTGCCAGCTCAGAAATTACAGCTCCAGATTCTTGATTCTGAAGGGATCAGTCAGCCACTAATCACCAAGTGCAATATTAATTTTAAGTACAGACCAACAACTTGTCTCTTTACAATTACTTTGATACTCATTTTCAAAACATAAACTCAGCCTACTAAAAGCAGAATGCTGAACTACACTGAAAATAAAGAGATACTGATCATGCTTACCTTCCTCTTTCTCAATGCTACCATCAAAGAAATAGATGTGCTGGGTAGTGACCTCCAGCCTGCCTGGTATCACATCAATTACTGTAATGAGTTCACAGTCTTCAGACAATATTAGCTTTTCTTTCTGACTTTCCTCATCCTTCTCATCCCTGCAAAAACACCACTAAGTGTTACAGATGTTCCTTAGGGCCTTGGTAAGAGCACAGTTCAGAAAATAATCAAATTTGAATGGCATTAAAACAGCAGCATAAACAATTACATAAAGCTGCTTTCATCAGCAGTCTTGAGTGTTTCAGACTAGACCCCAAGCATCATTTCATAGCATTGCTCTTCAGTCTTGATATTTTGGTCTCAGGCACAGTGGACTTGACTTCACGTGAAGTACAAAAACATCAGGCTGCATTTCCCTTCCTTATGGAATTGTTAGGTGCTTAAGCTCTCTGGCCCAGAGCAGAGCTGAGTTCCAGTTCATGTGACTGAAGTTATCTTCAGGGTTATTTTGCTATAATCTACAGCAAGCATTTAATACCCTTTAAAGTACAAAATGTATCAGTACCACTCAGAGTGCCAACTCTCTACTGGACTTAACAGCACAAACACACATAGATGCATGCACAACGTGACATATCCAATTACTGAAGCAAAGCATTTCCTATCCTCCCTAAATTCCCCTTTTCCTGCTCTCTCTCTCCTGGCCTTTTTTTTGGTTGCAGTCACACAAGTGACATGAAGGAAGCATAGCAGGCCTTCCCTGTGGAATGCTCTTAAACACAAGGCACTCCAGCACTTAAACGCCAACCACACGAATTTTCATGCTATGCAGCTGACAGTGGAGTGAATGACCATGGCAACTATGGACAAGAGGCAGTTCCAGTCTGGTCCACAGCATATTGCCTCCTGAGAATTATGGTCAATATACACAGTAGTAAAGCATTAACAATTCTGTAGCTTCAGCCCACCTGTGAGCAGTGAATCACTAATGGATTCTCATAAACATCTGCTCTGCCTTCTTTTCCCTGGGACTTTTCTTGTCTCAGTGGTGACAATGATAAATCCAACAGTAACTTTGCTGATCAAAACTGCCCTATATTGAATTGTTAAGGCCAGACAAAGAAAGAGGGAAACTTTGGATGCTATTCAACTCCCAAAGTTGTTTCTTGCTCCTTATCCCTAGCACAGAAACAAATCGCAATTGTTTATCCTGTTCTACTTACAAATTGGAACTGGCTGCTGTGTCTTCTTCTGGTAATTCCAGAACATCATCTTCCAAGTCACTCACTTTCACCTGCTTCACCACCTCCAGAAGCAGAGACTCACTAGAGGGCTGTGTCTGGTGCACACCTAGTATAAATAGACATAATAGCTCATAGCTTTTTCTGCTACAATGCTTTTGGAAATCTAACCTACTAAACCTGTCTTCTACAGTTGAATTTTGGTTTTAACCAAGTAAGAAGCAAGCAGGTTTCTTATATATTTTTGTGGTTAAGCAGAACACTACAAACAGTTCTTGAGCTACACTGAAAATTATGACAACAAAAATTTAACTTGAATTCTGATGTAGACACAACAAAATATTTTGCAATGTTTTTTCAGACAGTGCTAAAGCATGCAGATTTAATAGAAATGCACTGCATTTGCTTTTTGGTTATGTGGGTTTGCAAGAGTGTTTTGTGGGGTTTTTTTTTTTTGCTTTAGCCTTGATATACAATACACCAAACTTAACAGTTACACCTCTAACTCAACTGTTTGGCACACTTCTGAAACAAAGCACTTCCTTTCTACACATTTTAGCCACAAATTCTAAAAGGCTTTGAACACAACACTGCTTACTGTGATCTCTTTGCTTCTTTCTTGAAGAAATAATCTCATACAAGAAAGTTGTATGACTTATTTTAAAACAAAGGAGTTGACTTTTATTTATTGTGCAAAAAACCCCCACATTTCAATGAGCCAGGGCAAAAGAATTCTACTCAGTAGGAAAATGTTGTTTAAGGTCAAAGAACCACTCTCATAATATAGATTTTACTACAGATGAAATAAAGAAAAATCAAGATTTAAGTATATAAGCATATACTGCTTATTAAACACAAAGAGGAAAGTGGGTATCTTTCTTTGGTAAGAACTCACGTGAGATAGCAAATACAACTTTACCTAAATTATCTCTCAGGTCACTAGCATCCTGATGAGAGTTGAAGTTGTAATTCTGCACTAGTTTTAGTCTCATACGTGAAAAATTTTCCACATTTGAAAGTTTCCAGTGAACAGGACGCTGTTTCCTAGGAAAATGAGAATATTCACAAAAACAATCTGAATAAAGACCTACAGGAAAGAACTGATTACAAAAGAATGCATATTTAGAAAAATACTGATCATCCAGTTGTACATTGTAAAAAATAAAAGATTAAAATGTAGTTATTGCTTTTGTTTCACATTGCAGCTCTGACCATCACTCTTTATTTTGTAAACAGTATTTATTTTCACAGAATTAGCAAGGTTGGAAGAGATGCTCAAGAACATTAAGTCCAACTGACAAACTACCATCACCACAATCACCCCAAAATTACTTTCTAATAAGAACATTCCCTGGCATGACTTGAGGCATTTCCCCTTGTCCTGTCACTCAAGACTGTACATCTCAAGCACGGTTATTGCAGTCAATCTGACCTGGTTTTAACCACATGAAACAGTGAGCAAATTCCTTTTAAGCATGATAGCCAGTTTAGGAAGTCCAGTCTCACCTTTCAGCCCAAGGCCCACGCTCAGAGAACAAGTACAGCTGGGCTGCTCTCCACTGCCGCAGCGTGGC